>NC_091317.1:27652084-27708425 GCF_038502225.1 Cherax quadricarinatus | reverse complement strand
TCTCTCTCTCTCTCTCTCCTTCCCCTACTCTCTCTCCCTTGCCATTCTACCTCCCTCTTCCTCCTCTCCTCTTCCCTTCCTCCTCCATGTCTTCCTCACTCTAATAGAACTTTTACTCTTCTTGCTTCACATCAAAGGTGCGAAATGTTCAGCAAATTGATCTAAAGTGAAACTAATGTACTAGTTAAAGTTGTCACGCGATACTCGTCTCTGTGACAGATAACATTAAGGTTGCTATCTCTGTTACACTCACTTCACTGTGAAACACGCACACACACACACAGACGCACACACACACACACACACACAGTATTTACAGTGGAAACCAGTAGGACTCCAGGAAATCAGAACAGGGGGGTACACCAGCAAGTGCTGGATGAGGTACATATAACCAAGGAGGAAGTGAAGAAGCTGCTATGCGAACTTGACACCTCAAAGGCGGTGGGACCAGACAACATCTCTCCGTGGGTCCTTAAAGAGGGAGCAGAGATATTGTGTGTGCCATTAACAAAGATCTTCAACACATCATTTGAAACTGGGCAACTCCCTGAGGTATGGAAGATGGCAAATGTAGTCCCAATTTTTAAAAAGGGAGACAGACATGAGGCACTAAACTACAGACCTGTATCACTAACGTGTATAGTATGCAAGGTCATGGAGAAGATCATCAGGAGGAGAGTGGTGGAGCACCTGGAAAGAAACAAGTGTATAATTGACAACCAGCATGGTTTCAGGGAAGGAAAATCCTGTGTCACAAACCTACTAGAGTTTTATGACAAGGTGACAGAAGTAAGACAAGAGAGAGAGGGGTGGATCGACTGCATTTTTTTGGACTGCAAAAAGGCCTTCGACACAGTTCCTCACAAGAGGTTACTGAAAAAGCTAGAAGATCAGGCACACATAACAGGAAAGGCACTGCAATGGATCAGAGAATACCTGACAGGGAGGCAACAACGAGTCATGGTACGTGACGAGGTGTCAGAGTGGGCGCTTGTGACAAGCGGGGTTCCACAGGGGTCAGTCCTAGGACCTGTGCTGTTCTTGGTATATGTGAACGACATAACGGAATGGATAGACTCAGAAGTGTCCTTGTTTGCAGATGATGTGAAGTTAATGAGAAGAATCAAATCGGATGAGGATCAGGCAGGACTACAAAGAGACTTGGACAGGCTGCAAGCCTGGTCCAGCAACTGGCTCCTTGAGTTTAACCCTGCCAAATGCAAAGTCATGAAGATTGGGGAAGGGCAAAGAAGACCGCAGACACAATATAGTTTAGATGGCCAAAGACTGAAAACCTCACTCAAGGAAAAAGATCTGGGGGTGAGTATAACACCGAGCATATCTCCTGAGGCGCACATAAATCAGATAACTGCTGCAGCATACGGGCGCCTGGCAAACCTACGGATAGCGTTCCGATACCTCAGTAAGGAGTCGTTCAAGACCCTGTATACCATTTACGTCAGGCCCATACTGGAGTATGCAGCACCAGTTTGGAATCCACACCTAGTCAAGCACGTCAAGAAATTAGAGAAAGTGCAAAGGTTTGCAACAAGACTAGTCCCAGAGCTACGGGGATTGTCCTACGAAGAAAGGTTGAGGGAAATCGGCCTGACGACACTGGAGGCCAGGAGGGTCAGGGGAGACATGATAACGACATATAAAATACTGCGTGGAATAGACAAGGTGGACAAAGACAGGATGTTCCAGAGAAGGGACACAGACACAAGAGGTCACAATTGGAAGTTGAAGACACAAATGAGTCAGAGAGATAGTAGGAAGTATTTCTTCAGTCATAGAGTTGTAAGGCAGTGGAATAGCCTAGAAAATGACGTAGTGGAGGCAGGAACCATACACAGTTTTAAGACGAGGTTTGATAAAGCTCATGGAGCGGGGAGAGAGAGGGCCTAGTAGCAACCGGTGAAGAGGCGGGGCCAGGAGCTAGGACTCGACCCCTGCAACCACAAATAGGTGAGTACAAATAGGTGAGTACACACACACACAGGAAACCTGGAACACAGGAACATAAAGGAAACTGCAAGTATGTTACACAGTTACGGATGAAAGACCAACAGAAATGGCGGATCTGATGAAGAATACTTGAAGCATTATCCGACATCATAACACTAACAAATACTAGCTTACAGAGGTGAATATAATGGTATACAATACCGACAAGTTGATAAGTAAGACACATGTGCAACAATTGGGTATCTTAATTCCGAACCATTTTCGCCTACACAGTAGGCTTCTTCAGTCGAATACAGATAATTCAGCAGAAGCAGTAGAGATATAAAGACGATGTAATCAGTCCATCACCCTCGAAGATGTAGCTTTGAGGTGGTCAGTCCATCAGCCATGAGAAGAGTTCTGTTCCATAATGTGGAGTGAAATTGATAAGATGGACAGGGACAGACTTTTCAAGAGGCGGAGGAACTGGAACATGAAGGTATAGCTGGAAGTTTTGAACATAGATGAGTCACAGGAAGGCTAGGAAATATTTTTAAGCCTCAAAGTGGTCAGGAAGTTGATAACAGCTGGCCCATTTTGATGCATGCTTCATAGATGTCATTTTTTTAACCGATTATCTTACACCAAAGAGTTATTAAAACTTGAAATGGTGGAGCCTTTATATTAATATAACAAATCATATATAGCTTTAAGAATTAATATGATAGGGTCATGTGATCTCTAACCCGACTAAACAGGATTTTCCAATTCTTTTGAAGGACAAGTACAGATAACGTTCAGGCTGCAAGTACTTATGTACGTATGAAGACCGAGTCAGAGACCTTCGAACATAATGTCAATTGTTCACAGAGTTATTTATTCGAACCTTGTGTTCACTGAAATTATTGTCTGCTCAGAACATATCCATTGCACTGGATGGGTCAGCTGATTAAACCGATTATCAGATTATGTATTCTCCCAGTTCTTTGTTCAATTGTCACAGAAGTCACTCATAATGGTAATTCAACAACCAAGTCTCACGTTTTAGGCGAAATCCTGACCCTTGCGGATCTCCAGTTGTTAGACTTTTCCCTTCCGACTTCACTTCTTAGACAATCACTCTTTGTCTCCTAACCAAAGAGTCATCTACAATTCACTCCCTGTTATTGCTACCTGCTCCTCTTTCCTTTCCAGTCTCTTGTGAAGTACAGTAATAAACGCTATCTTGCAGTACAAAAAACAATATACAGTTCACCCATCCCTTCCTTTCTTCCTTCTGCCTCAGGTTTATAAGTCAAGTTTTGCTTTCTCTAAACCGGTGCTGGTTATTATTTATCAAACCATTTCTCTGCAAGTGCTCCACCCTTTCTTGACAATCTCCATTAATATACATAATATTCATGTCAGTGATACTGGTCAGTAATTTAATGCATCTTGTCTGTCTCCTTTCCTAAACACTGGGGCTACAATCTTTGTCTTCTAGATCTCTGAGAAATGTGCCATGTCCATTAATTTGTTGTAGATTTTAGCTAGTGGTTCGGACAGTGCTTCTGCTCCTTCTCGCAGACTCCAAGGTAACACTATATGGGGTCCCATTGTCACTGATACATCCAGCTCAAGCAAAAATTTATTTTGCCTTCTTCCCTTCTGTGTGTATAGTTTCTAGTAACTGTTGGTGTACTCTTTCTCTTTGACTCGCAGGTGTTGCCCTTATTTCCACTGAGAACACACCTTTAAATAGTTTTCCCTCAGTCTTATTACCTAGGTTTTGACTGTCGTAACAACCTGGCTGATCAGGTCTTGATCCACCAGGATGCGTGGCCACGAACATAGTTGCGGGGACGTTGAACTACGAAAGAATCCTTTATGTATTCAGGCACTTCTGAGTATCAGATTTTCTGACACTTCTGAGTGAAAAATAATCATTCTTGTCACTCCTGAGCCCAGTGTAATAATTCTTGGCACTGCTGAGTCTAATGTGTTCAGTCTTTGCACTTCTGAGTTTAAAGTAATTACGCCTGAAATTCCTGAATTGTATGAAATCATTCTTTTTACTTCTGAATCCAATATTATCATGCTTGGCACGATACTTTTGAGTCTAATGTTATTTATCTTGACGCTTCTGAGTGTGATGTTATCATTCCTGACTCTTTTGAATCTAAGATAAACATTCATAAAACTTCTGAGTCTTAGACAATTATTCCTAAAACTTCTAAGATAATCATTCCTAAAACTTCTGCTTTATTCCCAGCTCACTACTTTTTCCATGTTTTCTTTATCCCGAGTTTCGTTACCTACCACAGTTTATTAACCATGGTCTGTCTTTGTGTTAATTTTCAATGTGTTTTTTTTTTACGTTGTAGTGATTCTCAGTGAATGGTGACCCGTAGATTAATCATAAGACACCTGACTCACAGTTGAAAGTACCTACCTACCTGCCTACCTGGAGGGTATTGCGGGGATTAACGCCCACGCGGCCCGGGCCATAACCAGGCTCGGTTCGATTCCTGGGTGGAGAGAGAAGGCAGATGTATTAATGTACTGTAGCACCTTTTGCATTTGTTGTGGAAGTAATCTGTCTTTGTGGAGTGTTTGTGCAAGAAGTGATTCATCATGTATTTGTGGTGTTTGTGGAGGAAGTAATCGGTCAGGTCTGGTTGTGTGTTTGTGAAGGAAGTAATCTATCATGTCTTTGTGGTGATTTTTTGTAGAAGGGAGCAATTCATCATGTCTTCCTGGTGTTTCGTGGAGACAGTAATTTATCATGCCTTTGTGGTGTGTTTATGGAGGAAGTAATCCGTCATATCTTTGTGGTGTGTTTATGGAGGAAGTAATCCGTCATATCTTTGTGGTGTGTTTATGGAGGAAGTAATCCATCATATCTTTGTGGTGTGTTTATGGAGGAAGTAATCCATCATATCTTTGTGGTGTGTTTATGGAGGAAGTAATCCGTCATATCTTTGTGGTGTGTTTATGGAGGAAGTAATCCATTATGTATTGTGGTGTTTTTTCTCTGAGACTTGTCTTATTGTATATCCGAAACAAATTCTTTCATCGTTTTTACTTAATTCTTATGTCGTTCTAGCCTTTTCATTTCCCCTCCCTCCATTCACTATTCTTGCTCTCGCTTGTATCATGTACACAACCATCAGGATCTAATACACTCTTGTTCTTAAAGAACTGTGTAAAATATGCAGAGCGCTGTCTTGAGTTTAGCCTCCATAACCAGTAATGACTCACAAGATGAAAATACTTGCAATTATATCTTTCTTCTAGACCTACATCGTGTTTTGCCTTATTAATGTCAAAATTAATCTTGCTAAAGAAACCCATAAGTAGTGTATATAAGAGCACTATAGCTGCCCGCACTATAGCTGCCCCCACTATAGCTGCCCCCACTATAGCTGCCCCCACTATAGCTGCCCCCACTATAGCTGCCCCCACTATAGCTGCCCCCACTATAGCTGCCCCCACTATAGCTGCCCCCACTATAGCTGCCCCCACTATAGCTGCCCCCACTATAGCTGCCCCCACTATAGCTGCCCCCACTATAGCTGCCCCCACTATAGCTGCCCCCACTATAGCTGCCCCCACTATAGCTGCCCCCACTATAGCTGTCTGTTTAGGGAGGATGGAGCCCACTCCATGAAATGCGGAGGTAAGGCAGTAAAAGAGCCTTACTAGTACAACGTTTTAGCTAGATGAGACTTTATCAAGTATTTGATAAAGCCTCATATAACTGAACGTAGTATTAATAAAGGTATCTTCTATGTTGTATGTCATTTTACAACCTCTTGGCTACGCGACACGTCAAGTATTGCTCTCGTTATTATTCCTAAGTTGACACGAGCCCAGTGGTTACCTGGAGGTTACCTGGAGGTTACCTGGAGGTTAACTGGAGGTTATTCCGGGGATCAACGCCCCCGCGGCCCGGTCCATGACCAGGCCTCCAGGTGGATCAGGGCCTGATCAACTAGGCTGTTACTGCTGGCCGCACGCAGTCCAACGTACGAGCCACAGCCCGGCTGATCCGGCACTGACTTTAGGTATCTGTCCAGCTCTCTCATGAAGGCAGCCAGGGGTTTATTGGTAATTACCCTAATGCTTGATAGGAGGCTGTTGAACAGTCTTGGGCCTCGGACAGTTATGGTGTTTTCTCTTAGTGTACCAATGGCGCCCCTACTTTTAATTGGGGGTATTTTGCATCGCCTGCCCAGTCTTTTACTTTCGTAGGGAGTGATTTCTGTGTGTAGATTCGGGACCATTCCTTCCAGGATTTTCCAAGTGTAGATTATGATATATCATTCTCTCCTGCGTTTCAAAGAGTACAAATCAAGTGCTTCCAAGCGTTGCCAGTAGTTAAGGTGCTCGACAGAACTTATACTTGCAGTAAAGGTTCTCTGGACACTCTCTAGATCTGCAATTTCACCTGCTTTGAATGGAGATGTTAGTGTACAGCAGTATTCCAGCCTAGAGAGAACAAGTGATTTGAAAAGGATCATCATTGGCTTGGCATCTCTCATTTTGAACGTTCTCATTATCCATCCTATCATTTTCTTTGCGCTTGTGATGGTGGCACTGTTGTGATCCTTGGTGTGCTGTTTCCATCTTCTCAAACCTTCATTAACCTGACTAGGTTGGGTCATTGGCTTAAGCCGGAAGGAGACTTGGTCCTGCCTCGCATGGGCCAGTAGGCCTCCTGCAGTGTTCCTTCCTTCTTAAGTTTCATTGCTTTCTAACCAACTGGACTAATCTATCCTTCACCTCTGTTGTCTGTCACTCTTAACATCGCATAACTCTCAAGCAACTTCCTGCCATTTATTTTACACATTAGTTTCAGTTGTTGTTCACATGTCTGACCGTAGATCTCTGGTCATATTTTTGCTGAAACAGGATTTTGTGGAATAGAGACACATATTAAATTCTTAAGATATTTTATCAAGAGAAATTTTGCCTTCTGCACCAGGGTGGGGGAGCGTTCTGGGGGAGGAGGGAGACGGGTGGGGGAGGGTTCAGAGGGAGAAGGGAGACGGGTGGGGGAGGGTTCAGAGGGAGGAGGGAGACGGGTGGGGGAGGGTTCAGAGGGAGGAGGGAGAGGGGTTGGGGAGGGTTCAGAGGGAGGAGGGAGACGGGTGGGGGAGGGTTCAGAGGGAGGAGGGAGACGGGTTGGCGAGGGTTCAGAGGGAGGAGGGAGACGGGTGGGGAAGGGTTCAGAGGGAGGAGGGAGATGGGTGAGGTAGGTGCAGTGATAGGATGGAGGTGGAGGAGGGTGCAGTGGCTGGAGGGAAACTTGTGGAGGAGGGTTTAGTGGGAGGTGGGAGAGAGAAAAGTGAGGGGCGGGGGAGAGTAGAGGGAGATGGGTTTAGGAGGGTGCATTGGGTGAAGGGAGAGGGGGGGGGTTGGTGCTGTGGGAGGAGGATATAGTGGGAGGAGGGAGACGAGTGGAGCAGGATGCAGCAGGAGGAGGGAGAGGGTGAGGGGTTCCGTGGGAGGGGGAGGGTGCAGTGGGAAGAGGGAAAGAGGTGGGGAGGAATAATGGAGAGAGGCGGAAGTGTAGTTTTATTGCTCATGCCTCTCCTCCATTCTCTTCCCTCTCATCGTAAAACTTCTCTTCTCTTCCTGCTTCTTTTGCTGTTGTCACTTATAACAACCTCTCTTGTTTACATCCTTGTTAATATATTTTTTTAGAAAAACGTATTTATGTAAATAAAAAAATACGCCGCATTTGTTTGTCAAAGATTTTTTACTATGTTTATTTCTTTACTACCGATAAGTTTTCTTTTTTGGCTTACCTGGAGGTTACCTGGAGGTTACCTGGAGGTTACCTGGAGGTTATTCCGGGGATCAACGCCCCCGAGGCCCGGTCCATGACCAGGCCTCCCGATGGATCAGGGCCTGATCAACTAGGCTGTTACTGCTGGCCGCACGCAGTCCAACGTACGAGCCACAGCCCGGCTGATCCGGCACTGACTTTAGGTATCTGTCCAGCTCTCTCTTGAAGGCAGCCAGGGGTTTATTGGCAATTCCCCTAATGCTTGATGGGAGGCTGTTGAACAGTTTTGGGCCCCGGACACTTATGGTGTTTTCCCTTAGTGTACCAATGGCGCCCCTACTTTTTATTGGGGGCATTTTGCATCGCCTGCCCAGTCTTTTACTTTCGTAGGGAGTGATTTCTGTGTGCAGATTTGGGACCATTCCTTCCAAGATTTTCCAAGTGTAGATTATGATATATCTCTCCCTCCTGCGTTCCAACGAGTACAAGTCAAGTGCTTCCAAGCCTTCCCAGTAGTTAAGGTGCTTGACAGAACTTATACGTGCAGTAAAGGATCTCTGTACGCTCTCTAGATCTGCGATTTCACCTGCTTTGAATGAAGATGTTAATGTACAGCAGTATTCCAGCCTAGAGAGAACAAGTGATTTGAAAAGGATCATCATGGGCTTGGCATCTCTCGTTTTGAAAGTTCTCATTATCCATCCTATCATTTTCTTTGCACGTGCGATCGTGGCACTGTTGTGATCCTTGAAAGTGAGATCCTCAGACATTACTACTCCCAGGTCCCTTACATTATTTTTCCGCTCTATTGTATGGCCGGAGTCAGTAGTATACTCTGTTCTAGTTATTATCTCCTCCAGTTTTCCATAACGGAGTAGTTGGAATTTGTTTTAGTTTTAGTTCCTTGTACACATTATATATCACTTTCTGAAGATATTTTCCCTGTTCTTATAATCATTAAATTGCAAACATAAAGGGACCACGACTCTTCATCGCCCTCACTTCATGCATAAGAGGGATTTCCAACAGACTCCTGGCTGTCTTCAAGAGAAAACTAGATAAATTCCTCAAACAAATTTCTGATTAGCTGGGCTCTGGTGCATATGTTGGGCTGCAGGCGGCGGGCACCAGTAGCCTGACTGATTGCACCACAGCAATCAGACAGTATGGTCTGGGACGGGGCCACGGGGGCGGTGACCTCCTGAAGCGACTTCAGGTAACCTACAGGTAATGAGAGTTATTGTTTTCCGGAGCCCGAGTTAAGCTCGTGACCTCCTGACACAATGTCACGTCATCCATGCCAGCCTATGTAACTGTACATGTCATTTTTGTGTCGTATTTGCTTATATATCCCCAAAAAATAGTTATGTAGTATTGAATTGTATGATTCACTCGTGGTAATCTAGCTTTTGTTTAGTTTCTAGTTTTTTAGTGTACCCAGAGAGTGTTCCGAGGGTCAGCGCCTCCGCGACCAGGCCCCTGACCAGGCCTCATGGTGGTGCGAAGACTGATCAACCAGGCTGTTATTGCTGGTAGCATGCAATCTAACGTACAAACCACAGCCCGGTTGATTAGGAATTGATCTTGAAGACAGTAAGGGTTCGTAATGCTCCTTATGTATGGTGGTGGGGGGGGGCTGTTGAACTGTACTGGGCCCCTTGTTGTCTCTCAGTGTACTCATGGCACCCCTTGTTGTCTCTCAGTGTACTCATGGCACCCCTTGTTGTCTCTCAGTGTACTCATGGCACCCCCTGCCGGGCCTCTTGCTTTTGTAGGGTGACATTTATCTTTGCATATTTGAGACAGATCCTGATGGGATTTTCGAGGTGTAAATTGTAATGTATCTTTCTTGCCTTTGTTCCAAGGAGTACAGGTCAAGAGATTTCAAATATTCTAAATAATTTAGGCACTTGGCTGAACGTATATGTGCAGCGATGGTTCTCCGACATTAGATCTGCAACAGAAATATTCCAGCTTGGAGAGAAGAGGTGACTTAAAGAGGATCATCATTAGATTTGTATCATTTGTTTTGAAAGTTCTCATTAGCCATCCTATAATTTTTCTCGCAGATTTGATGAACCCTGAAAATGAGATTTTCTGACATTATCACTTTTATTATCTACGGCCCATCATGCTTCTCTTTATTGTCGTATTTTCTTGCGATTTTGTCGTAAGATAGGGAGTAAGGTTTTCGCTATTTCCAGGATCTGGAAAGGAATCATCATTGTTTATTTTTACCTCAACTTCCTTTCTTTTGGTAAGAAGACACATAGGCTAAGTAGAGGTCATTGTTAGTACAACATTTCACCTACAGGAGGCTTTATCGAGGTAATTAATAAACCCTCCTGTTGGTGAAACATCATATTAATGTCTTCTTTTCTAAATTTATCTTTTCACCACTAGTCAGCTACGCCGTACTTCGAACTCCTTTCTTTTTTCCGTCTATAAAACCCCTCCGGGAAAATAGCATTTGTTATTAACAACTTAAATTGTGACAAGAGATAGGAAGGAGTTACATTGCTTATCTTTCCCTCTACTTCCTCTGCTTCCCCTCTGAGAGAATTACAGCTGTTGTTAACCACTTGCCTCGTGTCCCCGTGAGAGTTGCTAGGACTGGTTGTGCCTTTGACTTCCTGTCTTTTAGGTCCCCGCTTTTGTTTGTATTACCATCTTCATTTGTGTACTGTATTATCATCCTTCTGTCACCGTTAGTCATGCTGTTTCTGATTCTCTGGAAATTGGGGTATGGTGTTAGTGGATAAAGGTATTCCTGTGGTATATGGATAGATGCAGGGTAAGATTTAGGAGTTCAGAAGCGCTGAGGATAGTGAACATGGAGTTTAGAGATATATGAAGGGATGGAATTGTGATGATAAGAGTGGGAGATGTTGTGATGGAAAGAATGGAAGAGATATAGATAGTGTGCATGGTGATGGGGGCCTGAAGGGTCATAAGTGAGAAGGAAGGTGCAGTGGGGAGAGGGAAAAATATGGATGGGTCTCAGTTTGCTGGACGGTGAGTGAGAGGAGGTATGCAAATAATATAGAGCCGGAGGCAGCATGTAGGAGGATGGGAAAAGGAGACGGCTCGATTGAAATCAGTGGAAGTGGTGAGATTTGGGTGACGAGGAAAGATGGGGATTTACGGGAGTGGAAAGGGATTAAGGTTTTAAAGTAATTTGCGGAGTTGGAATGAGAAGAGAGGATAATCGTTTGTAGTGATTGCTCTCCACTGCTATTTACTCAGCAGAAAACTTTTCCTCCAGAGGTGAGCTGTGTGTATGTGTTTGTGTGTGTGTGTGTGTGTGTGTGTGTGTGTGTGTGTGTGTGTGTGTGTGTGTGTGTGTGTGTGTGTGTGTGTGTGTGTGTGTGTTATCCAGATCATTCCACTTCATTACCTCTCTGTGGCTGAAGAAAAACCTCCTGACATCCTTGTGACATCTTTGTTTTTAACTTTCAACTATGCCTTCGTGTACTGAACAATCAATCCCTGTCTACCCCTATTAGTCTTTTGTAAGTCTTCATTATGTCTTCCTTGTGCCTTTTCCTTCTCCTCCTAGTGCATACCTTATAAATGTGGAACTGTTCTTGTGGAAAACCTTCGTATTTTTTTTTTTTGCTGTTTCTTGGCACGTTTGATCTGGTGCACGTTCCATGCTAGTACTGCACACTTCAAGATTAGCTTGCTGTAATGTCGTATACCGCGTCGAGAATGACTCCTTTTGAAGATTTCTGAAAGCTAACCTTACCATTCGTACATATGGTGCAAAGTTTACTCAAAAGAAATGTGTCTCAGGTTATATTCTCCTTGTGTAAGGTTCGCAATCTTTGTCTCCAGTGACTATACTCTGTTTTTTGTCTTCTTTTCCTTACTCAATTTTTGTAAAATGTACTATCTGCAGTCTACGTGTAGAGTGTTACAGGGGTCAGTCCTCCGCGGCCTGGTTCATGACCAGGCCTCTCGGGTTACCAGGGCCTGATCAACCAGGCTGTTACTGCTGGCTGCACGTAATGCAACATACGAACCACAGCCCAGCTGGTCAGGTACTTGCTGTGGTTGAATTTCAATAACCATTTGTCAAACTACTCCTGCAGCTTATCCAGTTCATTCCGTGGTCTTTCCCTGTCCTTACTTGTTCCTATTTTCCTCGATAGCTTCACACAATATTGTGAACAAGGATATCTCGGACTCTGAATCTTCCAGCATATCATTCGTATCACCAGAAACACTACAGGCTCATTATTAATCTCTGCAGAGCCTTGCTTGTTACATTTGGTCATTCCTATGCCATTTCCTAGATAATCACTCGTTGTTCACTTCCTGTTAGGCATTTCTTTGTCCATTGCCATTCATTGATTCATTGTTATTCATATTTACCATCATCCATATTTACCAGAAATAGTTCTGGTCCCAATTCTGATCCTTGAGGAACACCACTGTTATATTTTTCCATTCTAATATCTCTTCTCAGACATTTGCTCGTTGTCTTCTTCCCACAAGATACTCTGCAGGTTTTTACCCCAGCCTCTTGTAAGGTACGGTGTCAAATGCCGTCCAAGAATATGTAGTCCATCCATCCCCCCTTTCTCTTGCCTCACTTCTGTTACCTTGAAATAGAACTCCCACAGGTTTGTGAGACTTAATCGCTTTCTCTGGACGCCTGCTGATCATTATTTATGGAACCACTTCTTTCCAGGTGCTACACCACTTTCCTGATTATCTTCTCCATTATCTTAAATAGCAAGATGTTAATCTTACTAGCCGTAGTTTAAAACTTAATACTTAATGTTTGTCTCCTATTTTTTGTTAAATATTTGAAGTTCATTTGCTGTTTTCCATAGCCCTGGCAGCTGCCACATATCTACTGAATTATTATAGATTTAGCTAGTGGTTTAGATAGTGTTTCTGCACTCTCTTGTAGAATCCATGGTGACACTTTTTCAAGTCTCACTGACTCTGATGCATACAGGTCACTCACAAATTTTTTCACATATTTCCCGGTTGTGTATCTGGTGGTCAGTACTCTTTGTTGTTGCCATGTATCACGTTTCCACTGAGCACACATCACGTGTGTGTGTGTGTGTGTACACACCTAGTTGTGGTTGCAGGGATCGATTCATAACTCTTGGCCCCGCCTCTTCACTGGTCGCTACTGGGTCACTCTTTCTGCTTCCATGCGCTTTATCATACCTCTTCTTAAAGCTATGTATGGATCCTGCCTCCACTACATCACTTGCCAGACTATTACACTTCCTGACAACTCTGTGACTGAAGAAATATTTCCTAACATCCCTGTGGTTCATCTGAATCTGCAGCTTCCAACTGCGACCCCTTGTTGCTGTGTCCCATCTCTGGAACATCCTGTCTCTGCCCACCTTGTCAATTGCTCTCAGTATTTTATATGTCGTTATCATATCCCCCCTATCTCTCCTGTCTTCCAGTGTCGTCAGGTGTGTGTGTGTGTGTGTAGGTATGTGAGGATAAGATATAAATTACTCTATAACGATGGCTATTTATTTTATATTCATAGACTTTGCAAATTTTACCATCGTGAATCTCTCCATCACTGGAGGAACACCCCGGAGGTTATCCTAAACACGCCCAGTCACTGACGGTAATGTACAGTGTTTTCTGCCTCGCTCTCTTTACTGCTCGTTCTCGCTACTTTAATAAAGCAATAAAGGTATTTTACACTTCTCTGCGGCACTTTAAGCAGCGACACTTGTCATAATACCCAAATACTAACCATAAAATTAAATCTTACGCAATGAAGCTAAGACAGAAAATCTATTCTTAAACATTTCCAAAATTTAATCCAGTTTTTAAAATTTGGATACAGTATTTAACATACAACTACAAACTCACCCGAAACAATTTCGAAATGATCTTATTTCTTTGTATTTTTTATTTATACACATATGAGTAAGACGTCATGTCTATTAGACTGTCGAGAGAGGTTTTCTGCACTGCTGGCGAGGCTTAGTGTCAACAACACTGGTCGAGAGACAAACATCTCTACTTATAGTCTGGCAGTGTGATCCTGTTGGTGGATGCTGCTAGCAAGAACTTGCTGGTTAAAGCTGGTAGTTATGACTTGGACGGTTGACTCTGCAAGTTAAGTGCTTGCTAGTTGAAGCCAATTGTTACAGCTTGGTGGCTGATGATGGTAGTTACAGCTTGGTGGTTGATGATGGTAGTTACAGCTTGGTGGCTGATGATGGTAGTTACAGCTTGGTGGCTGATGATGGTAGTTACAGCTTGGTGGTTGATGATGGTAGTTACAGCTTGGTGGTTGATGATGGTAGTTACAGCTTGGTGGTTGATGATGGTAGTTACAGCTTGGTGGTTGATGATGGTAGTTACAGCTTGGTGGTTGATGATGGTAGTTACAGCTTGGTGGTTGATGATGGTAGTTACAGCTTGGTGGTTGATGATGGTAGTTACAGCTTGGTGGTTGATGATGGTAGTTACAGCTTGGTGGTTGATGATGGTAGTTACAGCTTGGTGGTTGATGATGGTAGTTACAGCTTGATGGTTGATGATGGTAGTTATAGCTTGGTGGTTGATGATGGTAGTTACAGCTTGGTGGTTGATGATGGTAGTTACAGCTTGGTGGTTAATGATGGTAGTTACAGCTTGGTGGTTGATGATGGTAGTTACAGCTTGGTGGTTGATGATGGTAGTTACAGCTTGATGGTTGATGATGGTAGTTACAGCTTGGTGGTTGATGATGGTAGTTACAGCTTGATGGTTGATGATGGTAGTTATAGCTTGGTGGTTAATGATGGTAGTTACAGCTTGGTGGTTGATGATGGTAGTTATAGCTTGGTGGTTGATGCTGGTAGTTACAGCTTGGTGGTTAATGATGGTAGTTAGAATTTGCTAGTTAATGCTAATACTAAGATCAACGGGGCATACGCAGCCTGGGTGACTCCTGACCAACCAGGTTGTTGCCATCAGCAGCCCACACACCTCGGAGAGAAGGAAAAAAATTGCTAATCTCTCCCTTGCTTCTTCCTCCTGTTATTTTCTCCTCTTCCTCTTCCTTTTCCACTTCCACTTTCTCATTTTCTCCTTTTTCTCGTACTCCTCTCCTCTCACTGACGTCATCACATTACCACACTTCGGAAAGGGCGTCTGGGTGCAATTGAAAGGTTCTTATAATAATAATAATAATAATAATAATAATAATAATAATAATAATAATATTATTATTATTATTATTATTATTATTATTATTATTATTATTATTATTTGCCTCATAAATCATCATTCCCTCTCCTTGTTGTTCTGTGTCCCCCTTTATGTATTACTCTCACCCTTTCTTCATTGCTTTTTGTTTTCCATTGCTTTCTCTGGTCGTGTGTTGCAGTGTTGTGTTGATCAAGCAGTGTTGTGTTGATCAAGCAGTGTTGTGTTGATCAAGCAGTGTTGTGTTGATCAAGCAGTGTTGTGTTGATCAAGCAGTGTTGTGTTGATCAAGCAGTGTTGTGTTGATCAAGCAGTGTTGTGTTGATCAAGCAGTGTTGTGTTGATCAAGCAGTGTTGTGTTGATCAAGCAGTGTTGTGTTGATCAAGCAGTGTTGTGTTGATCAAGCAGTGTTGTGTTGATCAAGCAGTGTTGTGTTGATCAAGCAGTGTTGTGTGGCAACCTTGTGTCTGCTGCTGCTTTTGCCAGGAAATCTTTCGTTACATCTTTGCCTTAATTCATGTATTTTTTTCCCAGTTTCCTCCTGCCTTTTTCCTCTTCCCTCCCTCGCCTGCCTCTTCCCTTTTCTCTACTTCGCCTGCCTTTTTTCTCACCCATGCCTCACTTCCTCTTTTCCTACCTTATATTTCTCTCCTTCCTTTCCCTTTTTTCCTTCCATACCTCCTACCATCTCTCCCTCCCATCAACCACCCATCATCCGTCAGTCCGTCTCTCCGTCCTTTCCTTCCTCCCTCCTTCCCTCACTCCCTCACTCACTCATTCCCTCCCTCCTTTCCTCTCTCTCTCCCTCAAGATCCAACAGCTATGCACTCGCCTCTTATAAATAAAAAGAATTTTTGACTCTCAGACACTCATTGGTCAGTTTTGCAATGTCCATTTTCTTGGCGTATGTTGGCCTCCGAAGTCTTGGAAAAAGAATCTGAATTTTAATATCTTGGATGATCAATATTTCATTGCTGTACAGACAGAGCTATTGTAATTCAATCTTAACAAGATTAATTCACTAACATATAGCCACTGAAATTTAGATTTTAATGTCCTCTAGAAATGAGTATAAACATATATTTATTCTACCATATGATAAAAATTTGTCTCACCTCACTCATGATGATATGACTGATAACAATTACTGCAATAGTGTTCTATAAATTCTTTATTAAAAAAAGAGAAATGCAGAACTGTATTTACAGTGAAACATTAATTTATCGACATAAAGATTTATAATGAGTTCAGTGTCCGGGGTTGATTCTCTATAAACATAAGCACTTAAATTTTTAACAGTGCACTCACTATATTGAGAGACCGTCAAACAGGCCATCAGGAACATATATATGTGTGCAAAAAGGATAAAGTCACAACGCATGCGTAGTCCTTCGCAACCCTCATTCTCACGTCAGGGATTGAAAAAGAGCAGCCGTTACATAACGAGAACGACAAGGCCAGATGCAGAATTCTGGAAGCAGTAGTGATCCATCTCATCGATACCATTGATCAATACAGTGGACTGTACATGTTGGCTGGATCTACTGGCCACACAGGTCATGATTTATATAATAAACGTATCACCTTACCCGCTACTCCCGATGTCAAGAAATTAATGTTGCGATGTAACACAACTGTATCTCTCTTTACATAAAAGATTCATAGAACACAATTACATTAATTGTTATCAATAAGTCATCAAATATTTTTCTACAAAATACTCTACTTATTTATATTTACCAATGTGCATATACCAAGACACCAGAAGGAGCCATTTGTGTAGATAAACTTGAATAATATACACTGATAAAAGTCGCAAGGATGAAGGAACTGCGGATGACTCTGGCACTCTGTAAGACGGACCTGTCAATACCCTTTTAGTAAGGCTAATTTGCTTACAAATCATGCGCCCCTACATTGTCAATATTACCGTAAAGATTGCTAAATAAATGTGAGTCAGCTCTGTCAAATCCATTTACATTCTTATAGTCGGTAAAAGAAAGAATAATTTTTCTGAATGAGGAGCTTTATAACACTTGAATTTTGACGTGTCACAGAAATGATACAGGTTTGCGTACTTTTATGTAGCTTTCCTGTTTCTTTTTTTTCTGTTATCTGATTCGTTCTATTTTGTTTCTGAGCGTTCTTGCTCTTTCTATTTGCCTCACTGCGCTCTTGATTAAACCTTGGGCTCTCCGTTTTTCCAGTTTCTTTTGGCCATGCTTGGTATGAATTTTTCCTCTGCCTCTTAGTTCTTTCCGTTTGTTATATCCATAATTTCTAGCACTGCTCTTCTACTTCTCTTTGTTATTCCTTTCCTCTCCACTTACGAAATTTCACATGCCATCGTAATCCACTGTTTTTTTTTGTGCAACTTTCTGTTACTCATTCCCTCCCTTCTTTCTCAAATACCATTCAGTTTGGTACTCAAAGCTTAGTACCTCATGATCACTAGCTCCTATTAGGCCCCGCTAGTTAATTTCTGCCATGTCGTGTTCATTTATTGAGGACACAAGATCAAGTCTCGTTGGTTCGTCTCCTTCACTCTTGTTGTTTCCTTCACAAGTTGGCTCAGGAATTTCTTCATCAATGTTTCCATAAGTTTTGCTCTTTGTGTTTCTGGTCCTTCATGGATGTGGAATTCTCACAGCCATTATTTCCAATATGTGAAACATTGCCCTATTATTCTGATTATACTCCTCCCTCGGTCTTCTGTTATTTGTTGGTGGATTATAATTACTATCTTGACGTGGTTGACCGGGTGTGGATTCCATACTAGTGCTGCATACTCCAATATGGGCCTGACATACACGGTGTACAGTGTCATGAATGACATTTCCCAGGCATCGATACGCTATTCTTAGGTTTGCCAGACGCCCATATACTGCAGCAGTTATTTGGTTGATATGAATCTCGGGAGATGTGTTCAGTATGATACTTACCCCAAGATCTTCGAGTGAGGTTTGCAGCTTTCGACCCCGTAGCCTGTACTCCGTCTGCGGTTTTCTTTTACCCTCTCCAATCTTCATGACTTTGCACTTGGTGGGGTTAACCTCCAGGTGTCAATTGCTGGAGCAGGTTTGCTGCCTGTCCAGATCCCTTTGTAGTCCTACATGATCCTGATTCCACTTGAATTCTCCGCATTAGCTTCACATCGTCTACAAACAGGCGGACAACTCATGTAATTCACATATACCGAAAACAGCACCGACCCTACGACTCACCCTTATGGAACCCCGCTTCGCGTACAATCACTCGTTGTTTCCTTCGTGTCAGGTATTTTCTGATCCATTGCAGCGCCTTTCCTGTCATTCCTACCTGATCCTCTAGCTTTTGCGCAAATCTTTTGTGCGCGCATGTGTGCGTGTGTGTGTGTGTGTGTGTGTGTGTGTGTGTGTGTGTGTGTGTGTGTGTGTGTGTGTGTGTGTGTGTGTGTGTGTGTGTGTGTGTAAGGCAGTTGGTGTACAGAGAGACTTGGGTGTGTTCACGGCCACTCAGTGTCATCAGGGAGACCTCTTCCGAAGCCTTGTATAAGGACCAGCAATGTCAGGGATGGTTGGTTGATTATTTGGGTTGAAAGCCTATCGACTCCACTAGTGCCATTCAGGCTGCATGTCATCAGTTCCCCACAAGAATATTTTAATCCCTACAATTTAGATTAAAGGAAACTATCAGTGTATAAACACCGAGAGGCATACACCTATCAATGTATATATCCTGCGTCTTTTCAGTGGGTTGTGGTAACAAAAATAATCTTTGACCAAATCGTCGTCTTAATAAAAAACAGCTCCTTTCCAAGTGCCTTTTTATTACACAGATTTGCCGGTACTCTAGTTTTAAATATTTTGTTTTTGAAAGGGAAGGAAGAAAACATAAAGATGTGTAGTCATGATCAAATATTCTTTCTGCAAACTTGTTCCAAGTTGAACTCAGGCTCAACGCTCCGCAGCCTCATTCCAGCAGACTTGCGACATGTTCCAGGGTCAGGAGTCCCGTTCCAGCATTCCATGGTCTCGTTCCGGAGGATCAGATCCTCGTTGTAGGAGTCGGTAGTCTATTTCCAATAGACCAAAGTCTCGTTCCAGCAATCTGTAGTCCCACTTCAAAAGGCCGAAAAACTCTTTCAAGAAGACACATTCTCGTTCCATCAGTACTGCCTTGTTTCACCACTTCTACCCTCTCCACCACCTCAACCCTCTCCACCACCTCAACCGTCTCCACCACTTTAACCCTATGCACCACCTCAACCCTCTCCACCACCTCAACCCTCTCCACCACCTCAACCCTCTCCACCACTTTAACCCTATGCACCACCTCAACCCTCTCCACCACCTCAACCCTCTCCACCACATCAATCCTTTCCATTACCTTAACCCTGTGCACCACCTCAGCCCTCTCCACCACCTCAGTCCTCTCCATTACCTTAACCCTATGCACTACCTCAATCACCTCAATCCTCTCCATTACCTTAACTCTTTACAGCACCTCAACCCTCTCCACCACCTCAACCCTCTCCACCACCTCAACCCTCTCCACCACCTCAATCCTCACCATTACCTCAACCCTCTCCACCACCTCAACCCTCTCCACCACCTCAACCCTCTCCACTACCTCAACCCTCTCCACCACCTCAACCCTCTCCACTACCTCAACTCTCTCTACCACCTCAACCCTCTCCACCACCTCAACCCTCTCCACCACCTCAATCCTCACCATTACCTCAACCCTCTCCACCACCTCAACCCTCTCCACTACCTCAACCCTCTCCACTACCTCAACCCTCTCCACCACCACAACCCTCTCCACTACCTCAACCCTCTCCACCACCTCAACCCTCTCCACCACCTCAACCCTCTGCACTACCTCAACCCTCTCCATCACCACTATTCTTTTCAATATATCTTCCATCTTCATTACGTCTACCCTCTCCATCATCTTTAATTTTATGCCTTTCCCTCTTCTTCATCTTCTTTTTCACCTCCTTTATTATTCCTTCTTCACTTCCTTTATTATTCCTTCTTCACTTCCTTTGTTATTCCTTTGCTTAACATCTCTTAGCCAATTTCTTCTCGTCTGGTGTCAGTGTCTCTCAAATTACTCCTCTCCCCTTTATGTCTCTCTTGTGTTCTTGTTATTTCATTCTTTTCTCGCTGTCTTCCTAATTATCATTTCTTTGTCCTTCCTCTATCGTTTTAATCTCTCTTTGCTCTTCCCTCTGGTTATTTGTTACCTTTTCTCATTTTAATCTCCTCCACCTATTGTCCCTTGTTCCCTTGCTCCTTATCTTCGTTGCCCATCACTCGGTTTCTCCCTGTCTCTCTTTCCCTCCCCTTTGTCGTTCCCCTCTCTTTTCCCGCTTCCATCCTCCTCTTCTACTCTTCCCCTCTCAGCCTCCTCTCTTTCCCTCCCCTATCTTTATCCCCTCTTTTCCTTCTCTCCTTCCCCTCTACCTCTCCTTTCAATTTCATCCATTTTTTCATTTCGACTTGCCAATCTCTGTCTCTCTTTCCTCTAGCCCTATTCTCCATCTTTCTCTTTCATTCCTTCTTTCTTTCCCTTTCCTTTATAGCCTCCTCTAGCCTTACCCTCTAACCCTTCTCTCTATAACCTCTATCCATTCTAACCCTTCCTTTCATTACTCCGTGTAGCTTGAAATTTTATTATGATCAATTCGCAGACAGGAGCCCCAAGATGACTCCTTCTACACCAGGCGTGATAGAAACGCTGATCCCTCTACACCAAGCGTGATAGGAACGCTGATCCTTCAACACCAGGCGTGATAGGAACGCTGATCCTTCAACACCAGGCGTGATAGGAACGCTGATCCTTCTACACCAGGCGTGATAGGAACGCTGATCCTTCTACACCAAGCGTGATAGGAACGTTGGTCCTTCAATACCAGGCGTGATAGGAACTGGTAAGGAATATAACAATATCAAAAACAACAAATTCTGATCACAATCTAATCGAAGCCCAGACTTGCATGCACAGGAGTCCTGATCGGCAAGATGCATACAGCTATGAGGGTACCTTTACCAAATTCAACTTCAACAACAAGAACATCATCTGGGATCAGGTATACTATGCCCTAAATGAAACATGCCGGGAGGATATCTTAAATTACATGGACCCTAACCAATGCCTCGAAAAGATCCCCCTCCTGGTAGCTGAAGTTTGTTCAAGGTATATTCCTATAAGACAAAAGAAAAGAAGAAGTAAACTGGAGAGAGAGAGACGCTCCCTCTACAGGAGAAGACGAAGAATAATTGAGCTCCTCAAGAATTCCAGATTATCTGATACACGGAAGGAAGTGCTAACCAGGGAAGTAGAAAATATTGCTCTAAAGTTAAAGGACTCATACAGGGTCCAGGAGAGACAAGAGGAGCTAAAAGCGATTAATGAAATTGAAAGAAATTCGAAATATTTCTTTTCATATGCCAAAAACAAGTAAAAAACCACTTCTAGTATAGGGCCCCTGCTCAGACAAGACGTATCCTACACAGACGACAACAAAGAAATGAGCGAGATACTGAAATCGCAATATGACTCAGTGTTCAGCGAGCCACTAACCAGTTTAAAGATAGACAATCCAAAAAAATTTTTCACGAATGAACCTCAAAACCCTCACAATCTAGGTCACATTTATGACATAACCCTAACTCCACTAGACTTTGAGAAAGACATCGACGACATGCCCATGCACTCAGCACCAGGCCCAGACTCGTGGAACTCGGTGTTCATTAAAAACTGCAAGAAACCCCTCTCACGGGTCCTAAATATGCTATGGAGAAGGAGCTTAGACACAGGCGAGATTCCACAGTCACTAAAAACAACAGATATAGCCCCACTCCATAAAGGTGGCAGCAAAGCAGTAGCAAAGAACTATAGACCAATAGCTTCAACGTATTACATCATAAAAGTCTTTGAAAGAGTTCTAAGAAGCAGGATAGCAAACTACCTGGACTCCCAAAAATTGCACAACCCAGAGCAACATGGTTTCAGAGCAGGTCGCTCCTGCCTTTCGCAACTGTTAGACCACTATGATATGGTCCTAGATGCACTGGAAAACAAACAGAATGCAGATGTAGTATACACAGACTTTGCAAAAGCCTTTGACAAGTGCGACCATGGTGTAATAGCACACAAAATGCGTGCTAAAGGGATAACCGGCAAAGTAGGTAGATGGATCTTCAACTTTCTAACCAATCGCACACAAAGAGTAGTGGTAAACAGAGTTAAATCAGATGCTGCCATAGTGAAGAGCTCTGTCCCTCAAGGCACAGTACTCGCACCTATCCTGTTCTTTATTCTCATATCAGATATTGATAGAGATGTAAACCACAGCACTGTACCATCTTTTGCAGACGATACTAGGATCTGCATGAGAGTGTTATCCATTGAGGACACAGCAAAGCTCCAAGAAGATATAAACCAAGTTTTCCAATGGGTAACAGAGAACAATATGATGTTCAATGAAGACAAATTCCAACTACTCCGTTATGGAAAACTGGAGGAAATAATAACTAGAACTGAGTATACTACAAACTCCAATCACACAATAGAGCGGAAAAGTAATGTGAAGGACCTGCGTGTGGTAATGTCCGAAGACCTCACCTTCAAGGACCACAACAATGCCACTATCACATCTGCTAGGAAACTGATAGGATGGATAATGAGAACATTCAAGGCAAGAAATGCTAAGCCAATGATGATCCTTTTTAAATCTCTTATTCTCTCTAGGCTGGGATACTGCTGTACATTAACATCTTCATTCAAGGCAGGTGAAATTGCAGAACTAGAGAATGTACAGAGAACCTTTACTGCACGTATAAGTTCCATCAAACGCCTTAACTACTGGGAGCGCCTGGAAGCACTTGACTTGTACTCACTAGAGCGCAGGCGAGAGAGATATATCATAATCTACACCTGGAAGATTCTGAAGGGACTGGTCCCTAATATGCACACAGCAATCACTCCATACGAATGCAAAAGACTTGGCAGGCGATGCAACATACCCTCAGTGAAAACAGGGACGTCACTGGTACACTAAGAGAAAACGCAATAAGTGTCCGGGGCCCAAGACTGTTCAGCAGCCTCCCACCAGCAATAAGGGGCATTACCGGAAGACCCCTGGTTGTCTTCAAGAGGGAGCTGGACAGATACCTAAAGATGGTGCCTAATCAGCCGGGCTGTGGTTCGTACGTTGGATTGCATGCGGCCAGCAGTAACAGCCTCGTTGATCAGGCCCTGATCCACTGGGAGGCCTGGTCGTGGACCGGGCCGCGGGGGCGTTGATCCCCGGAATGCCGTCCATGTAGACTCCAGATAACACCAGGCGTGTTAGGAACACTGATCCTTTTACACCCAGCGTGATAGGAATGCTGATTCTATCATTAGTGTTCTATATATTAAATATACTTTTTACAGGATTAAGTAGACTCACCCAACTTAAAGTAATGTAGCCTAAATTTACCTAACTTGTCTTTGTGTATCAAGTTCACCTGTGAGTGAAATGTTGCCTCAGTGAATACTTAAGATTTCATAAGTTTCTTGTAGTACTATGTCTTAATTGTTGTTAATATGTAGGTGAGTACCTTGGAAAATGAGACAACTGCAGTATAATGCGAACATTTGTTGACAACGTTCCAACAACACTGGAGTTGGAAAGGCCCACATTATATTACATATGTGTCTGTCGATCATGTCAGTATTTTATAATATTTCTTTCAGTTTGTGTGTAACGTGTTTAGTATTATGTTCTTGAGAAGTGTCTGTTCCACGAGGCTATGGTGCTTACTTGGGCCTGTATGCAGCGAGTAGCAGCTTTTTAATAGCTCAGATCGTCATCCTATAGACCTGATCTGGGACCGGGTCCCAGGGGCGTTGAGCCCTTAAAGGGTCATAATCCTTGAACACAGTGTTTATAGTATGCTATTTTTCACGTTTATCATCTTTTCACTCTCTCCAGTAAGTTATTATTTTAGTGAGAAGATTAGGGACCCAATTTTTGTATAGCTTCTATGTAAAGATATTAGAGATAGTAAGATATATCTTTTGTCTCAGTTCTAGAGTGGATACGTTACCTAACTCTGGTCACTAAACTCTAAATTTTAATGATTTTAGGAGTCTGAAATTAGTAATTTATTACTGCATATTTCCTAATATAGATATCTCACTTACCCAGAGAAAGGAAGAGACTAAAAGAATATATATGCTCACATCATGTCAACATAGATATTCTAGAAGACAGTGCACATTTACACGCCCTGAATACTAAAGCAAAGTCTGGCCGGGTGAGGATCCTTGTCGCTGCATAGGTTACGAAAGAAAGCCTCCTCTTTAGGCTGCGAGACTCGACTTATTAGTTGCTCTTCTGACTCACATTTTGTCACGTGTTATAGCAACAAATAGGAAGTGAAGAAATCAAGTCAGGTGGACAAGTAAATGATTCACAAATTTCTCTTCAGCTTCAGTAAGTACTTGTAAACAATTTATTGTTACACAAAACATATGCAATGTTGTCTGAACAGTTGGAGCCCATCAGTGAACTTGACAAGTTTCTGGTAGTAGATACATTACTCTTATATGGAACCTTTAATAACGATGTTTCGATCAAACAGTATGCTTCATCAAGTCACAAGTTTCAGCAGTAGTGTTTGATAAATTAGACTGTTCAAATTCTCGCTAGGAAAGCTTGACTTCAGGCAGGGCCATGAGAGTAGAAAATATCTTGAAACAGTTTGGACCTGCATCTTGATCCTGTCAGGGGAACGCCTTCCACCTGAACAAAAGAATGGAAAAATAATTGAATGACTGGAAGAATAATCATGAAGATAATTTTCTAGGGATTTTAATTAAAATTGAATAAAAATAAAAACTGTTCGCTGTGGTTCCAGTAGGATGGAGTATCTTGTGTCGAGGATGATCTTCTGATGTTTTGAAGAAATGGTGTACCAAGATTCCATGAAGTTCGTGTTGCACATTTGGTTCGTTCATCACTCACGAAATCGTAGTGACACGATTGCAAACAAATCATACTACGGGTGGGGTTTGATCCCGTTCATCAATATTTTCGTTAAGTAGCTAGCACATATGAACTTCTAGGCCAGTAGGGTCTAACTCCCAGCATCACCCGTTTGTTAGCTGACTCTAGGCAAGTCTTGTGCTACCAGGCCTAAATCATTTAGTAACTGTAAATGACTCATGCGGCTCAGACTTGGATTTCTGGTCATCTGGCTAACTGTTGAAAAAACTTGGATGGGCCGGCCTCCGATCTTGAAGTAAGGCGTCCACTCTGAGCCTGCAGAGCCAGCCAGGTGAGAATTGGTTAGATCCATTAATCCCATGCGCAGTATGATTCTTATGCTCGGCCTGTTGGGATATTCTATGAGGCGAGAGTAGCTTTGTGATATCCAATTGAACTGTATTCAGTAGTCGTCAGGAAGGTCTGTTGTTGCGAATTATGCCTATGTACGACGTTTATATTTGTGAAATATTCCAGTTACGAGGTTTCACTTAATATTATATAGCGGACTTCTTCACTAGTAGCTAAAGTGAAGATTTCCGACTTTATATTATTATCTGACGCCACATGTATCATGACACTAGGATATTGCTCTTTATTTTTATTATAAATATTAGTGTTAATATATATATATGTATTTGTGGAAATAGGAAAAGTATAAAACTAGTTAATAATGATAGAGGACGGAATCACTAGTTGAAAGACTGGCCACTAGATATACTGCCGGCTGGATTCAAAGCTTTTGTCACGTGACCAACCTGCTGTGAGAGTTACTGGTCGCTGACACAAGCAGTAGGTTCAGGTTCTCAACCCCGAGTGCATAGCCCTCTTTAGCACTCAGTTACATAGCTGCTTTTATAGAATTCAAAATCTCTTGCACTAGACGATTGACTATTAGTCTGAGAGATTGCCAGCTTAAGTAATCCCTGTAAAAGATTGTTGTTTCTAGAAAGAAACTAAGTTTACCACAAGACTGTCAATATTGATGGATTGTTTGGGGTTTGGTTATTTAAATACAAGAATGCAAACATACAATTATGTTCTTTAATATTCATCGTATGTGAAGTATCACAAAGTGCCACATAACCTCCCAGTGAGTATGGGATTTTAATGTTTAATCTAGTTACTAAGTACGAAAAGACTTATTATTCAAATTAAAGATCAGAAGGAAGTGTCAAAAATCGTTGTTAATTGAACCTTGGTACACTCTAGGTGCTTTCTTCTAGATTAATTGTCCTGTATAACCCTTGCGGTTTAGCGCTACTTTTGATTATAATAATAATAATAGACTAAATGTCTAACGTAGTTAATATCTAACCCAGTTACTAAGTACGAGGAGACTTAGTTTTCAAACTATATAAAAAAACCTGAGAAAAAAACGACTTAGTGCCTATTTCCCCTGAAGTGAAATATAAAAGGTGGACAACGACTAAGCCAGTACTTTCCTGTTGTTGCAGCATAAAGCCAGTGTTTGTAACATCTGTCAGCACGGGGTCGTCAGAGGAGTCAGGTATATGTGGTGGTAAAGGTCATGGCAGAACTTGAGGTCAACAACTGAAGAATATTATTTTCCTCTCTCTCGTCCCCATTCGTTCTGTCGTTCTAAATTAATCGCATAACGTCTCACTTTCCATCTTTCACGTTTATTCGTCACCTTAGCTTTCCCTCTAACCCCCTTTCATTTATTATATCTTTCCCCTCTCTCCTCCCTTTCCGTTCTATGTACTTCCCAACTTTGCTTTTTCATCTCTCCTCCCACTCCTCTTTATACCTCCCACTCCATTTATCCTCCCCTCTTCTCCTATCCCTCCTCCTCCTATCCCTCCCCCTTCTCGCTTATCTCCCCCCCTCTTCCCTCCAATTACCCTCTTTCCTTCGTACCTTTTATCATCCTCCGCCTCCCTCTCCCTCCCCTCCAATAATATGAGGCAGTGTGTCAGCTGTTCCCTCCCTGCTCTTCATGGGACTAAAAGAATTATATAACGTAAAGCAGGTCTTTCCTCTGAGGCTGGAGCAGAGATCTTAATTTCCGTGGGGATTGTCAGGGGATTGTGAGCCTCCACTAAGGCTGTTGGTCGTGTTTGTCCGTTTCCCTCCGGTCCCTCACCTCCCCCACCACGAACGTTCCCCCTTCTACTTTCCCAACCCCACATCCCACCCTGTTTTCTTCTCAACTCCCACCCATACTTCCCCACCCAACTTTCCTTACATCGTCCCACCAGCATTTCCTGACCTCTACCCGATTTTTCCTCTCATTCACTCACCAATCTGCATTCACTCACCAAATCTGCACACAGAAATCACTCCCTACGAAAGTAAAAGACTGGGCAGGCGATGCAAAATGCCGCCAATAAAAAGTAGGGGCGCCATTGGTACACTAAGGGAAAACACCGTAAGTGTCCGGGGCCCAAAACTGTTCAACAGCCTCCCATCAAGCATTAGGGGAATTGCCAATAAACCCCTGGCTGCCTTCAAGAGAGAGCTGGACAGATACCTAAAGTCAGTGCCGGATCAGCCGGGCTGTGGCTCGTACGTTGGACTGCGTGCGGCCAGCAGTAACAGCCTAGTTGATCAGGCCCTGATCCATCGGGAGGCCTGGTCATGGACCGGGCCGCGGGGGCGTTGATCCCCGGAATAACCTCCAGGTAACCTCCAGGTAATACCATTACTGCATCTTCACCGAGCCCCTCACCCTTACCACGCCTCAAGAGCTCAAAACCCGTACGTCTAACCCTTACTCATCAACCCCATCTCCCTTTTCTTCCGTTTCCGAAAGTTAATATATATATTTTCACTCGTTTGGCGAAAAGTCGTAATGAACATATAAATAACTTAATTAATTAATAATTAAACCCGCTGTCCAGTGGTCGTACAATTATTAGCCTTCTATCACCAGAGGGTGAGTGTCACACTCCCACTATGGAGAGTGAGTGTCACACTGCCATAAGGGAGTGTGGGTGTCACTATGCCACCAGGAGTTTTTGGTGCCACACTTCCACCAGCTGTGTGATGGCACAATAGGCTTAAGTCCCATCTTCCCTCCCCCGAAGAGACAATGGCAGGTCTGTCTCGCCTTCCACTGAAGACGTGACTGCCAGTTTTAATCAAGACTTCTGTTGACAGTTGAACACAATGGTCTTTTATACAGAACCACTCGTTTATAAAATCACACACACACACACACACACACACACACACACACACACACACACACACACACACACACACACACACACACACACACACACACACACACACACACACACACAGCAATCAGCGAAGAGGCGGGGCCAGGAGCTGTGAATCGACCCCTGCAACCACAAATAGGTGAGTACAAATAGGTGAGTACAGGCTGCAAACGTCACTCAAGGAGAAAGATGTTGGGGTGAGTATAATACCGAATACGTCTCCCGAAGCACACATCAACCAGATAATTGCTGCAGCATATTGGCGCCTAGAAAACTTGATATAGCGTCCCGATACCTCTGTAAGGAATCGTTCAAGACTCTGTACACCGTGTACGTCAGGCCCATACTGGAGTATGTAACACCAGTTTGGAATCCACACCTGGTCAAGCACGTCAAGAAATTAGGGAAAGTGCAAAGGTTTGCAACAAGGCTAGTTCTAGAGCTAAGGGGAATGTCCTACGAAGAAAGGTTAAGGGAAATCGGCCTGACGACACTGGAGGACAGGAGGGTTAGGGGAGACATGATAACGACATACAAAATGCTGCGATGAATTAATAAGGTGGACAGAGACAGGATGTTTCAGAGATGGGACACAGAAACAAGGAGTCACAATTGGAAGTTGAAGACTCATATGAGTCAAAGGAATGTTAGGAAGTATTTCTTGAGTCATAGAGTGGTCAGGAAGTGGAATAGTCTGGAAAGTGACGTAGTGGAGGCAGGAACCATACATAGCTTTAAGACGAGGTTTGATAAAGCTCATGGAGAAGGGAGAAAGAGAGGACCTAGTAGCGGTCAGTGAAGAGGCGGGGCCAGGAGCTGAGATTCGACCCCTGCAATCACAAATAGGTAAGTACATTCAGAATAATCCATATCCTACCAACGCCATCCCTCACCTACACCCACAATACTTCTAATCCCAACCAGTGAAGGATCCTTCCTCGCAAACCCTCTTCCATCGTTCTTAACCACCCCCTCCCTAGTTCCCCGTCGCACTTCACCAGCATCCACTCTCCCTCCCAGCTCCTGTGCAAGACCTCACCCCCACAACCAGCTCTTTCTCTCACCCCAACCTCAACTCATCTTTATGCCAATTCCTTCCGTAACAAATAGGCAAGAACCAGAACAGGACCTCGCAAACATGAACATACTAAGAGAAAGGAAACTGAAAGTGTTGTATACTAATGCAGATGTGATAACAAATAAAAGTGATGAATAGGAAGAGTGTATAGTGCAGGCAAAAACAGAGACTATGCTCAGACGTGTAATTACAGATCCGGTTTTCACAGAAGGATATCAAATAATGAGGAAAGACAGATTAAACAGAACAAACGAGGTGACGTAGGATTATAACTTAACCTCTAAAATCACTGGGATTAAAAAAAATGTATCAACTACTCCCGAAACTCTCTCCAGGTAAACTCTCCAGGTACCCCAGGATATTTTAAGACATCAGATATAATTACCGTTTATGCCTTGTCAGGCCTTCCGCTCAAACCGAATTTGGGCAATACTGGGAGTCGGGTTTTTCGTCCCATCATCTGAAATTAATCGTCGGAGAAGCAGACGGCACGTCCGACCAATTTAAGTCACTGTCAGACGTCGTCATTGTTGGTGCGAGTGACGCTAGTGCTGCTTAGTTTACTAGCTGGTGGCCCTGTGACCTGTGACCCCTGTAACCCTGTGATTCGTGACACCTATATATATATATATATATATATATATATATATATATATATATATATATATATATAAATTATTGTGACCACGAACAAGTGGTATTGATCAATAACAACACATGACTTACGGAGGAAATATTTGTGTCCACTTCCCCATGAAGATGAAAGGAAATAAATAAGAACGTGAACTTATCGATATTGTATTCCATCAATAATATGATACCCCGAATACTTAAAAGAAGAATGCAGTATCATTTGTAACATCGTCGTCACGCTTCGCTACCTTCACACTTCATTAGATGTTGCACAGCAAAGGGCCCAGGAAATACTCTCAGCATCCTATGGGTAACACTGAAGATATCATCGCACAGATTCTAAAGAAAATTGAAACAAATCTCACAATCATCACTTTTAAAACTATTGAAGATATTTCAAACAACAACCAGGACATCATTTCTCTCGGAGCATACACTATTATCTTAAAGAAACTTCACGCTATCTAAAAAATAGAAATCAGGGACACGAATATGTTTGTACGACCTTCAGAACCAATAACGCATGCTTAGATCATAGGAATAATCATTCACACCTTTTGGTATAGCAAAACGCCGACCTCTTCATCAAAGAAAACGATAGAACCAAAGTAAGGTATATAGAAACTGGCTAAGTTATTGAAAAGAACCAAGGTGCATTGAACTTAGCTGACCGCTATCTCACGTTATACTAAAGGGACATTCTTGACACTGTTGACTTGGGGCAAACTTACTTCCCAGAAACCCTGTAATAGCTCAGCAACACTATTCAGTATACCTTCTTAGTGATCCCCTGACCCAAGATTCATGATTTCACTCAACTTACCTCTTTTTTCACTTCCATGAGAATATATCATTACAATAAAGACGTATAATACGACAAGAGGAAGAATTCAATACATGGGCAACACCTGGGAACCATTATTTAAAGTCGTTTCACCAGCCAGTGATTTTTTTTTCAATACAGAGATGTCATATGAAGACAGCAGATGAGGTAATCAGTTCCTTATCCTTGCAGAACTGTTCATAGAAGACAGTAGAAGATCAACCAGTCTGTTACTGCTGGCTGCTCACAATCCAACGTACGACTAAAGAAAACAGGCGGGCGAAACGCTTTTAGAATAAAAATACCCAGATGTTGCATAAGTGTCCCGTTTATTAACTTGTTGGTTTTTCTAAAACCATTTATACAAACTAATGTAGACTGCGTGAGGCTACCACCACCAGCCTAGTTGATAAGGCCATCAACCAGGAGACTTGATCTGAGATCAGGCCGTGGAAGTGCTGACCCTCGAAATCGTCTTTAGGTAAACTTCAGGTAATGGAATTTATATTTGGATGGGGAACCATCTTGGCGTCGACATAGACATGAAATCATTCACGGGGTAGACATGTGAACGGGAGACCATCCAGAGAAGTATGGACGGGAACCATCCAGGGGCCAGTGGATGCGTGGTAGAAGTGTATGGTAGAGGAGCCATGATGCCAGCTAAGATAAAGTCATTATGGTAATCACATGGAGGGGAGTTGAGAGAGCGTGTCTCAGTACAGTGTTGATGCTCACATAGCTCATTCTCTCTGTCTCTGTCTATCTGTCTCGGTCTCTCTGTCTGTTGGAGAAACGGTAGTAGCACGATTATAATGGTTTTATTATACAGTAACAAGTAATGACTTTGAAAACACTAAAAAGAATAAGCAAAATAAACAAATAACTTAAATAGGGAAGAGAAAAGAAGTAAAGAGAGATCCAGGCTCAGGAGGACAGCCTGGAGAGCTCCGTGTAGATGGTTGTGAGTTAAATACTGCTGGTTCCCACGCTTCATTGGCCTTCCCTCAGGCTTGTTATTGGCAACCTCTTCTTTAATTAGCACGCAACTTTTCACAAACATTTGCGGCTCATTGATTTTTTCCCTAACAACACTTCATTATATATATATTTTTTTTTAGGGTAGGGTATGTTTGATTAAGCAATGTTTGGTTTAGTTAGGCCAGGCTATTGCACTCCACTTCACAGTAAGGTAAACTTAGCAGAAGCCCGCATCTACCAGCTGTTAAGATTCCGCCAGGTCCTACCCCACATCAAGGAACACCTCCACAAGATGATACCCTAACCACCCACACCCAAGTCCATAATGCTGAAACTCCATAGAGTCCAGAACAGGGCCCTCCGATTTATCTCTGACACTCAGCTGAGAGGCAATTAGAATAGAGGATCTCCATGTTCAGCACGGGATCGACGCAATCAGTGTCACGTTAGACACACGCAAGAAGCACCAAGTGTTTGGTATGGAAGACTTTACCTACCTGACAGGGGAAGCCCTTCCCAACCGATTAACATCACAGACTGTGTGATGCGAGAACCTTTCCCTCACATAATAAATACATAAGATGACATTACAACAAAGAGTTTGGCATTACATTTACAATGATGACTTCCCAAGGAGTCATGGCAGACTGGATTACACCCGCACAAGTCTGTGTACAAAACAGTTAAACCACTGTGACGGCAACGAACATTCAAACTCACCCAACACCTGTAGATTACACTGGGAAGGACACCGTGCCAAAGTGCCACCTGAAGGCAGACCACCGTACTCATTAAGTAGCAGGCAGCTGGCTTCCAGCACACCACACCTTGTGCCTTCCAGTCAACAATATTTAACACCTAACGCACAGACATGCTTGTAGACGCTCTGTATATTTGTATGTCAGCACAGAAAAGTGACGTTTGCTACGTTTACTGAATTTCTTGATCGTGAACAATGAATTTCACGAGCACACCTTAATAAGTAAAAATCGAAAGTTGTTGGCCCATTTATCTTTACTCTTTCTACTTTCCCTATTTCTCACTCTTTCACCCATTTGTATCCTTTTCCCCTTACCAGGGCTATGGTCATAGTTACTTTGGCATTTGACTGAAAGGTGAAGACAATTTTTGGTTTGTGTTGTGTCTCCGTTCGCTCCCAACATTACTTTGTTGTTATAACGAATTTCAGCAGGAAGACGAAAGGATGAGTGATAGATGCCTTCTCTGTTGAATCAACTAAATGAAGCTTGTTCTGTTTTTGTCAACTTTGTGCGGTACTTGTGAAGCATTTGCTATTCTTTTCAGCTTAGTGCAACTGTTCTTGTCAGCTTAGCGCAGCCCTTGCTGTTATTGTGGTAAACCACAGGTGCTCAAGCACCAACATGGCAGTAAACCTCGTAATTGGCTATGTGCTGCTGATACCACCAGCAGCATAGCGGTGTATTTTACTGTCTGGTAATTTGCCTTCGTCTCACGTGTAAAATAAAATACAGCTGCAGAGAAGTCAATTAACAGTAATATAAAAAATCAATTACAAACGTCATTATTATAAAAAAAATTCATATGACATTCATTATCTTGCAGTCATTGCCACTCTGATCCAAAAGTGATCGATGTCGTCATGGCACATTACAGAGGCGAAAAGAAACACGATGTTTTCAGTCAAGCAAAAACCTTTTGCATCCCTGTTAGGTGGCTCCCCACCTCACCTACTTTCTCCAACTCACCGAAATGTTTATTAAAGAAAAACTTCCTGGATTTTTTTTTATATACATGATGAACTGAATCCTGAACGAAACGTTATCTAAAATAAAGGTTTGCTCTGCATCACCTCTCTTCTTACCCAAGACAGGTCATCTAGGTTTGTAGTGTGCAACACCTTCAGCTAAATAAAGTTATTTGACACATATTATGGTAGACTTTGCTGTATGCAAGTTCAAGCTCACAATACATTGTTGTCCCAAAATATGAACACTCTCTTCTGTGACGAGCACAGCTCAGACCTCTCCAACACAACTGTTCTCAAAGATTTGTTAAGTTATACCATGAATTAAGGAAAGATCCTAGACTTCACCTTCCGAAAGCAGACAAAGCAAATGCGATAATAATTATGACAAGGTAGATTATAGTGGAGAAATGAACACGTTATTAGAAGGCCGGGGGGAACTTACAAGCTCCTTAAGGTATCCACCTAACGTCTTGTCATGATGTGAGAAGAGCAAATTGTAGTCTAGAATCGTGTAAATCAAAGTACTGGAGATACTGTAACTTCCTGCGTTTACTTCAGCAGTACTGGAACCTGGAATTAGTGAAGCTTAGAGGCAATATAGTCTATTCAAATGAGGTTCACTAAAAACTGGTGGGTCTTCATACTGGTTCATCAGAAAGGCAGCCTGATGAACTCCATCTACTCAATTTATCCAAGTTTTGTTAATGGATTTAGTCATTTATTTTGTAATAGATTCCTTCTGCAAATATATTTTGATAGTGTCTTACTCCTTCTTGCGAGTTATTTATGTAATGTGGTGGTAATTCCTGTTATATCATTTGTTTTTTACACAAATCTCCATTGGAAAAGTAACCCTCTTTCTTCCTGGATAACTTTGATCTCCAATTCTTCAATAAGCGTCTCAGTAGTTAACTTCTCTCCTCCGGCTAGTGAGTAGGCAAAGCATCTATTGCTGTTATACTGTTATAGCCGATGAAATAGCAGTTCTTAACTTTAAACGTATATGTTTTGAATTAAAGTCGTCATTATTTCTGAGAATGAGTCTTGCAACGAGTAATGGATAGGAAGCTAAAAAGCAGAAATAATTGCTGGACACAGAAAATAACAGCAGGATCAAAATATGCAGAAAGATTAAGGATTTAGCTTAATTATAGACAATGTAATTCCCAACAGGGGGATTAAGGAACGTGAAGGAGGAGGAGGAGGAGACAGAGGAGTGACGGAGGAAGTGAAAAGCAAAGACAATCACCACAACTTTAACAAATATTTTACAATAAGTTTAAAACTGAGAACAGAGAAAGTGGGAAACAAAATCATAGAAGGATATATATATATAATAGTTGAGGTTTCAGGTGTTAACACACCTGCTGGAAGGAGCATTAATAAGGTGTTAAGACTCCAGGTGCTGACACACTCTCTGGAAGAAACATGGCTGAGGCTCCAGGTGTTGAAATACCTACTGGAAGAAACATAGATGAGTCTCCAGGTGTTGACACACCCGCTGGAAGGCGCATGGTTGAGACTCCTGGTGCCGACACACCCTCTGGAAGGAACGTGGATGAGACTCCTACTGTTGACACATCTACTTGAACGAACATACGATGCTTATGGGATGGCTATGGATATTACGAACACAAGTACTCTCCAAAGGACTGTTGTACCTTGACATAAAGGAAGAATACTCATTATCCGGCACACATTTTAATGCTAACTCACAATCTGGATATGCCATCTTCTTGTTTTTCTTCTAGAAGCCAAACTCTTTAATCATGCAGAAGTACCAGTCATTCAGGTGATTCTTCGGTTCTCGCCACTACTTTGGGATTGTAAATGGCACTGATGTATATTCTCATTCAGCCACTGTGTCAGTCCAAAGGTTCAAGCAGACAGCATATCACTTATCATGCAATTGAAGCAGTGTTTCTATGCAATGTTTACACGAGTTGTTATGTTTTACATAACTCGTGTAAGCAGTGATATGTGTATATGGCAGAGAAATATATTTTAAGCAAAATAAATACCAATGTACACAAACTAGAATAACCTTTTGTAAATATGTCTGAGCACTGGGACGACCACAGCATAAACGATGCTGACATAATGCCTAAGATCCATGTTTATGCATGTAAAGAAACAGCCGCAAGGTTCTTCTCAGAGGTGTATTTAAATTAACACATGTAACATAGAACTGCTTGTGTTACCAATATCTTACGTGATGGGTTAATTCTGATTCAGATCCAGTTTCAGCATGCTAAAAGGTAATATAAAAATCTTGCATATATAGAAGTAGCAAATCTGATGTAGTCCTATGTAATTTAGGCGATTCGTTGATTCACGGTGATGCTCACAATAAAGAACCCGGGTTCACTCCTGTGCGGGTCTCTCATGCCTAATAGTAAATAGGTAAGTGATTGTTAGGTGGCTGTTGTGGATTGTATCTTGAAGTGGTAGACTGTCTTAAGTAATCTGCGCTTTCAAATGAGTTGAAAATTAGGCCGTAACGCAGTTGATAGCAGTAAGAATTGGAAGCCAGAAGGAGGGGGGTGATTTAGGTGACGACAGGGATGGGGCAGGTGAGGGCAGGGATAGGTGGCCTGGATAAAGGGATGGGGCAGGTGAAGGTGGGGGTTGATGGCCTGGGGGCAGGGATGGAGCAGGTGAAGGCAGGGATGGGTTCCCCGGGGTGGGGATAGGTGACCGGGGTGGGGATAGGTGACCCGAGACGGGGACAGGGGACCCGGAGTAGTGATAGGTGACACGGGGCGGAGATAGGTGACCCGGGTGGGTATAGGTGACCCGGGCCGGAGATAAGTGACCCGGTGTGGGGATAGGCGACCCGGAGCGGGGATAGATGACCTGGGACGGGGATAGAGGCAGGTTCAGGGAAGGGTTGAGGTGGCTGGCAGGGCTGGTAAGAAAACTCAATTGTCTGGGTTAATGGTTCTGTGAAACTGTTAATATGGGAGAGATGGTAATAACTTTTCTTAGAAAGTGCCACCACAGTGCCACCACAGTGCCACCACAAGCAGTGCCAATACCAGCAGCGTTATCACTAACAGTGCCAACACAACAGTGTCGTCACCAGCAGTGTCACCACCAGCAGTGCCATTACCAGCAGTGTTACCACCAGCAGTGTTACCGCCAGCAGTGTTATCACTAGCAGTGTTACCACCAGCAGTGTTACCGCCAGCAGTGTTATCACTAGCAGTGTTATCACCAGCAGTGTTATCACCAGCAGTGTTATCACCAGCAGCGTTACCACCAGCAGTGTTATCACCAGCAGTGTTACTACCAGCAGTATTACCATCTGCAGTGTTACCACCAGCAGTGTTACCGCCAGCAGTGTTATCACTAGCAGTGTTATCACCAGCAGTGTTATCACCAGCAGTGTTATCACCAACAGCGTTACCACCAGCAGTGTTACCACCAACAGTGTTACCACCAGCAGTGTTACTACCAGCAGTATTACCACCTGCAGTGTTATCACCAGCAGTGCCAACACAACAGTGCTATCACAAGCGGTGTTATCACCAGCAGTGTTACCACCAGCAGTGTTACCATCAGCAGTATCACCATCATCAGTGTTACCATCAGCAGTGTTATCACCAGCTGTGTCACCACCAGCAATGTTATCACTAGCAGTCTTATCATCAGCAGTGTTATCACTAGCAGTGTCACCATCAGCAGTGTTAACCCCAGCAGTGTCACCACCAGCAGTGTTATCACCAGCAGTGTTATCACTAGCAGTGTTATCATCAGCAGTGTTATCACTAGCAGTGTCACCACCAGCAGTGTTATCACCAGCAGTGTCACCACCAGCAGTGTTATCACCAGCAGTGTCACCACCAGCAGTGTTATCACCAGCAGTGTTATCACTATCAGTCTTATCATCAGCAGTGTTATCACCAGCTGTGTCACCACCAGCAGTGTTATCACCAGCTGTGTCACTATCAGCAGTGTTATCATCAGCAGTGTTACCACCAGCAGAGTTATCACCAGAAGTGTCACCACCAGCAGTGTTATCACTAGCAGTGTTACCATCAGCAGTTATTAATAGCAGTGTTGTCAGCAGTGCTATTAATAGCAGTGTTATCATCAGCAGTGTTATCATCAGCAGTGTCGCCACCAACAGTTTCACCGTCAGCAGTGTTATCACCAGGAATGGCACCAATATCAACAGTGTCACCACTAGCAGTAACATCATCAGCAATGCCACCCACATCACCACCATTAGTGCCTCCGCTGTCAGTGCCACCATTACTAGCAGTATCACCAGAAGTACCATCAACAGTGCTTCTTGTAGTGTCATCAACAGCACTACTAGCAGTGTCTCCAGCGACATCTCCTGCAGTGCCACAATTGGAACCATCAGCAATATCACCAACTGCTCCACCAACAGTGCCACCAACGGCACTTCCAGCAGTATCACCAAAAGCACTAACAGCAGTGCCACTAAAGGCACCACAAGCAGTGCCAACAAAGACACAACCAGCAGTGTCACCAACGGCACCATCAGCAGTGCCACCAACGGTACCTTCCACAGCACAACCAACGGTACCTTCTACAGCACAACCAACGGCACCACCAGTAGTACTACCAATGCAACACCAGCAGTGGCACCAACATCACCACCAGTAGTACCACCAATGCAACACCAGCAGTGCCATCAACGACACCACCAGCAGTACCACCAACAGTGCCACTAACGGAACCACTAGCAGTACCTTTACGGCATCACCGGTAGTACGATCAAGAGTGCCATCAGCAGTGACACCAACAGTGCCACCAGCACAGTAGTGAATTGGCAACATATTCGTAACACTAATCTAAAAGAAATTAGACCAGGTTCCTCCTTGGCAGATTGTGATTAACTTCACCGGTCCACTTGTCTGTGACCGTCCACTGGTCTGTGACCGGTCCACGGGTTTGTAACCGGTCCACTGATCTGTGACCGGTCCACTGGTCTGTGACGGGTCCACTGGCCTGTGACCGCTCCAGTGGCTGCTAGGGCAGAAGAACCCTGGATACCCGTCGCAAGAAGGCTACAGGTATGTCGCATTTATCAAAGAAAGTGGAGAGGAAAGTAAACATTGTCCCCGGTAATAAAAAAAACGGGATGGGAGACTTTGTTACCCCAAACCAGTGATGGTGAAAGCAATTTTACCGAAATAGCAGGAGAAAGGATAACCAGGTCTCGAAAAACATAACACGAGTAACAACCAGACCAGAATTCCAAGACATACACACATACCGTGATCACACACACACACACACACACACACACACACACACACACACACACACACACACACACACACACACACACACACACACACACACACACACACACACACACACACATTTTATGTTATTAGTGATAGTGAGAGACAGAAAAACAAAGATAGACATAGAAGGTAGACGAAGAAGAAGCAAGGAGACAATAGGAACAGGTAGGAGAATTAGCTTACTGTGGATAGATAGAGAGGCAGATGAAGAGAAGGATCAGAGGAGATAGATGGACGGAGGAAGAGAAGAGGAAGGAGAAAGAAAGTAAAGAGAAGAAGGAGGAAGGCGAAGAGAAGGAGGGGAAGGAGGAGGGGAGAGGAGGACGGAAGATATTATTTGTTAACTGCACTTAGATACGTTCAATAGGTGCTGGGTTTTCCTTACACAAAGAACAAAATGACACAATACCATGACTGGAACAATACACAAATAACTCACACATAACAGAGATAAAAGCTAAGACTCGTGAATGGACTAAGTAGGACCCAAACCTCGTCATAGCTTTTTTTTTCTCTCTCTCCTGTGTGCGGGTTATTTGTATATATTATCTTACACAAGCTTGACGTTTTTACTCGCAACTAATACAACATTCCAGCAGGAATCTAATTTTTTTTGGCTTATTTTTGCCCCTGGATGAGAGCCACAACAGTCGACTAACACACAGGTACCTGTTTTTTCTGCTGTATTTCTAGGTGGACAGGGACAGCAGGAGTGTAAGGCAACCAGCTCATATATTTCTCCGTGCCAGAAACTCGAACCCAGAACCTTACGAATGCGAGCCGAATGGTCTCTCCAGTGAGCTACGAGGCACTGAGAGGGTAGAAAACAGTAGGAAGTAAGGAGGGAGGAAGGAAGGGAGGGAGGGTGAGACTGAGGAAGCAGACGCCTAGGACTGGCCGTCCCTAGGATCAATGCCTAGTCCTTAGGAGTCCAAGAAAATCCTTTGTTACGCAGTAAATTGAAAACAATGAACTCTTCTGCGGGCGTTGTATCATGGAAGACGGGATCCATCTAGGTGTCTTCAACCTGCATTCAGGGAGCTGTATATCGACAGCTGCAGGAATTACTTGACCGCAGTGGTAGCTGCAGGAAGTACATAACCGCAGCGGCAGCTGCAGTGACTACACGAACGAAGCAGCAGCTGCAGGAAGTACACGAACGAAGTAGCAGCTGCAAGAACTACACAAATGATGCAGCAGCTGCAAGAACTACGCGAATGAAGCAGCAGTTGCAGGCATGAAGGAGAGGTATACGCAAGCTGCGAAAACAACAGTTCCCGAATAAACAACACAAGCTGCGAAACAAACAACGTTTTGCTCTGTGTAAAATTTGATCAAGTTATAACTTGATAAACTGCTACAGAGTGAAATAATGTCGCAATAAAACTCTATTCTGAAACTTGTATCTTTTCTTAACTTGTAGCAGCAGTTCAGACGGCAGTCAGCATCTGCCTTATTTTTCCCCGACCTATTATACAAACTACCGTCTGCGTCTACCTTATTTCGCTTACTTACAATGAAGACTTGCTGGCGTCTGCATTTTTTTTCCATTTGCTTAAAACGTACACTGCAGTTTCAGTCCGCCATGATTGCATTATTCCACACGAAAGCTGAAGAGTAATTAAGCATTTAATCACCAGCAGAAAACAGTAAATGAAGAAACGTTGTCTTGGCAGTCAGTGTGTCTTAAGACTTGGCGGGATGGCTGAGAGGTTTCTTGTTGTTTCTCCGTTTATGCCACGTAGACTTGAAAGAATTTCCGTATGACTTTGCGACTTAATTAAACCTGTTGCGACACAGAGTGTTCCGCAGAAACGCCAAGAGTCAACCTGTGCTCTCACTCTCACGCACTCACAGGAAAATCAGTAAACGAGATGATGGAATATGTGGCAACAAAGTGCAAGGAGGCAGAGGAAAGTTTTGTTCCCAAGGGAAACAGAAATAATAGGAAGACCAAAACGAGTCCTTGGTTTACCCGAAGGTGTAGGGAGGCAAAAACTAAGTGCAACAGAGAATGGAAAAGGTACAGGAGGCATAGGACCCAGGAAAACAAGGAGATTAGTAGAAGAGCCAGAAACGAGTATGCGCAGATAAGGAGGGAGGCCCAGCGACAGTATGAAAACGACATAGCATCGAAAGTCAAATCTGACCCGAAACTGCTGTATAGCCACATTAGGAGGAAGACAACAGTCAAGGACCAGGTGATAAGGCTGAGGAAAGAAGGTGGAGAACTCACAAGAAACGATCAAGAGGTATGTGAGGAGCTCAACCCGAGATTTAAGGAAGTATTTACAGTAGAGACAGGAAGGACTCTGGGGGGACAGACCAGATGGGGACACCAACAAGGAATACACCAACAAGTGTTGGACGACATACATACAGATGAGGAGGAGGTGAAGAAACTGCTAAGGGACATCGATACCTCAAAGGCAATGGGACCGGACAACATCTCTCTGTGGGTCCTTAGAGAGGGAGCAGATATGTTGTGCATACCACTTACCACAATCTTCAACACATCCCTGGAAACTGGGCAACTACCTGAGGTATGGAAGACGGCAAATGTAGTTCCCATTTTCAAAAAAGGAGACAGAAAAGAGGCACTAAACTATAGACCTGTGTCATTGACGTGTATAGTATGCAAAATTATGGAGAAGATTATCAGGAGGAGAGTGGTGGAGCACCTGGAACGGAACAGGAGTATAAATGCCAACCAGCACGGATTCACGGAAGGCAAATCCTGTGTCACAAACCTTCTGGAGTTTTATGATAAAATAACAGAAGTAAGACAAGAGAGAGAGGGGTGGGTTGATTGCATCTTCTTGGACTGCAAGAAGGCCTTTGACACAGTTCCTCACAAGAGATTAGTGCAGAAGCTAGAGCATCAGGCGCATATAACAGGAAGGGCACTGCAATGGATCAGAGAATACCTGACAGGGAGGCAACAACGAGTCATGGTACGTAATGATGTATCACAGTGGGCACCTGTGACGAGCGGGGTCCCACAGGGGTCGGTCCTAGGACCAGTGCTATTTTTGGTATATGTGAACGACATGACGGAAGGGTTAGACTCAGAAGTGTCCCTGTTTGCAGATGATGTGAAGTTAATGAGGAGAATTAAATCTGATGAGGACCAGGCAGGACTTCAAAGAGACCTGGACAGACTGGACACCTGGTCCAGCAAATGGCTTCTCGAATTTAATCCTGCCAAATGCAAAGTCATGAAGATAGGGGAAGGGCACAGAAGACCACAGACAGAGTATAGGCTAGGTGGCCAAAGACTGCAAACCTCACTCAAGGAGAAAGATCTTGGGGTGAGTATAACACCGAGCATGTCTCCGGAAGCACACATCAATCAGATAACTGCTGCAGCATATGGGCGCCTGGCAAACCTGAGAACAGCATTCCGATACCTTAGTAAGGAATCGTTCAAGACACTGTACACCGTGTATGTCAGGCCCATACTGGAGTATGCAGCACCTGTTTGGAACCCGCACTTGATAAAGCACGTCAAGAAACTAGAGAAAGTACAAAGGTTTGCAACAAGGTTAGTTCCAGAGCTAAGGGGAATGTCCTATGAAGAAAGATTAAGGGAAATCGGCCTGACGACACTGGAGGACAGGAGGGTCAGGGGAGACATGATAACGACATATAAAATACTGCGTGGAATAGACAAGGTGGACAAGGACAGGATGTTCCAGGGAGGGGACACAGAAACAAGAGGCCACAATTGGAAGTTGAAGACACAAATGAGTCAGAGAGATAGTAGGAAGTATTTCTTCAGTCATAGAGTTGTAAGGCAGTGGAATAGCCTAGAAAATGACGTAGTGGAGGCAGGAACCATACACAGTTTTAAGACGAGGTTTGATAAAGCTCATGGAGCGGGGAGAGAGAGGGCCTAGTAGCAACCGGTGAAGAGGCGGGGCCAGGAGCTAGGACTCGACCCCTGCAACCACAAATAGGTGAGTACAAATAGGTGAGTACATGCAAACTCAGCTTGGAAAGTAAGTAAATAAACACACACACAAAAAAACGTCCAGGTAAAATGCTGCTAAATAACCCGAGCCTCAAAAAAATGCTATTAAAGTCTTATCAACGGTTTCTAGTCCAGAATAACCTCCAGAATAAATATATAAATTGTATTGATGCTAAGAATGAGAAAGAAATCAAACTCACTGAATCGTATTAAGACGTTAGCAAACAAATCACGAAACGGGTGGGACTTGAATCTATGACAAGCGACTCCTAAAACTCCCAGAACAGTGCGCACTCACTTGCCGTGGGTTCGAATCCGACCTGATTCGTGATTAAAAGAGATCAGATCAACAGAAAACTAAAAAGCGCTATTACGTGAAAAGCTAAAGTTCCAGTACTTTATATTCGTGTCAAATACTGTGCAAATGAGTTTAATTTGACATAGGTAATGTTTACTTGGTCTGTTATACATTAAGTTTACCCATCCAGGTTATGAAGGATGGGAGAGGTCAGTGGGTACCTTCAAGACAGAAGCTTAACAGGACAATTAACAAATGCAGTGGTTGATTAAGAAAGTTTTTTTTTTTAATTTATTTAGCATGGCAGTGGAAAATCTTTGATCGAGAAAACTAGGTAGTCTTGAAAATAAATTATCCCCAGTGGGGAAAACATTCTTCAGTTAGTCACTATCATCTTAGTTGTCAGTTTCCAATTGATTTTCACATGTCACCATAACAATGATTACAAGCCTTTGTACACAGCAAACCATTTTTCCATGCAGCTACAGTGCATACTGAGGCATGATGTAGTATAGCTACACCTAATTACAAATAGCAAGGATGAGGGAGCAGGGAAGGAAGGAGAGACGGGGGTGGATCACGTGCAGTTGAATAGTGTTCATTTTTTTTTGGTATCCGTCCCCAGTCACATGGCTTCATTGATTCTCCTTCCAACTTCCATTCTTGGATTTGGTAATAAACACGCAACTTGTGGTCCTTTGCTACGTATAGAGTAGGGAGCAGGAGCTTTGCCGTAGCAGCAACTTTTTCTCTGAGCATTTGACGACGCAGGGTGGACAGAGGTCAGTGCCCCATTCGAACCTCCATAAAATAGAGCAATGCCTTTCAATGGCCAAGATTTAGACATGGTGAACAGACTGCTCTGTCAAACAGACGTTCATATGTTATTCATCCGCAGTGCGCTGTCACATCTAGTACTAGCATGGATGAATAGCAGCTGTTTTACAGATGTCGTCCCAAGCGTTCCTATAATGCTGTAAATATCGAATGTTGATCGCTTGGTGCTTACTCGTTCATTACTAAGATAGTGCAGAGTGAAGTTGCTGGGTTTTCAGTGGTACGTAATGAGTATCAGGAGGTAGTTGTACTGCAATTCTGGCGGTCTCGGTATCAGCGTCTCCAGTAACATGAGTAACTCTGCGTCCTCTTTTGCTAACGTATTCACTTAAGAAGAGAAAGAATCGCTGTTTATTAGTTCTGCTGGACAGGAAGTATTACCGCCTTCTACTAAATTTTGTGTCCAGCAATTTAACTATCGGGTTGATGCATGTAGTTACTCTGAGCCGGTGAGTGTTATCTTGTATGGCTGGACCATCTTTATATTCATCTCGTATTATACGAATAAGAAGTGAACTCAGCATAGAAATTCGCTAGATTGTAGGTAGTCCCATTATGTCATGGCATTCTATAATATTTGTAAAGATTCTGCCTCATGTACTGTTGGGAGTAAGCTGAGTATACAAACCCTTTCAAGCAACTTTCCATTTGGATATAAGGTCTGCTATTGTTAGGTGCTCCTTATCGCATTTTACGAAAAAAGGGGAAAGTTCATAGGAAGGTCTGCTCCCACTTGGGCTTTTTTTTTTAGCGACGTTCACAGCTTTTGAGCTATTGTGCAACAGTTTCCTGTGTGAAAATTTATGCAGCCAGATTTATGGTAAACGCAATCAGGTGCAACAAGATTGTCTAGAAAAAATATTCTATTCAGCCTATCATCTCAAAGAAGTAGTCAGATACTTCTCTAAAAACACCTCAGCTCTGACCTCGACATGTTTTGCCTTTTGTTCATGTTTATCGTCAAAAATCAGGTGATTCCTAATGAAACAAATAGTTCTTCTATTAAACTATCTCTTACATGACCGACTGCCTCTTTTCACGACACATATAACTTAAAATGCGTTTCCTGGTAGCTTCTTCATTGTAATTCTTATTTGTAAATCTTTTAAGACAGCTCATGAACTTCCATTTCTGATGCTGCTGCTGCATCACTACCACGTACCTTTTTGGAATTGTTAATTTTTTCTGCACCTTCCGAACTAACAACAAAACCAACTTCCTCATTGTCAGTGTTTCAGTGTTATTTTGCAGTTAATGCAAATGTTGCTTGCTGGCGTATCATTAATAAAAACGGATTTTTCATCCATACCTAAAAAAATATAAACATTTGGTAGGTGTCGTATTATAACTAAGAGACAATAATATACAATATTCTTAGCTGGGTGCTTTGTCAACCCGAGGTGAGAATGAACTACCAGGAGTAAAATTCCCTTGCTCGACGCTACCTCGGAATGAACGGGAGTTTGCGAGACACAAACGACTACAAGGTAATTCATCCTACCAGATAACATAAATATAATTCATGGCCAGATAACATTAAAAAGCAAAGCATCTTTTTTTAGCTATTAATAAAGATACCAATAATATAACATTAAGTGAAAAAAACGAAATTAAACATTAATCAAATGACCCTTTTTAAATTGTGAACAAAATGTGTAACAACGGCCATCTTCTAAGAGACTCCGGAAGAGAACACTTGTAGCCACAGTGCTACACCACCACCATCATGGTGGTGGTACTTTCACTGCCACAGTGCTACACCACCACCATCATGGTGGTGGTACTTTCACTGTCACAGTGCTACACCACCACCATCATGGTGGTGGTACTTTCGCTGCCACAGTGCTACACCATCACCATCAAGGTGGTGGTGTAATGCTTTGTACATTGTCATGTCAACATGAGGGACTGGCGGAAGTGCCTTCAACTGAGCCAAGAGAAAATATTCTTTTGTGTACTACTTCCATTACATGGATCACACTGTCCAATTTTATTGTCAGAAACCAGAATGAGTTTCTTTTACGAGTCAACCATTGAGTTGGATCTGGTGATATTATGATATCCGGGTGAAAGAAAGGTTCTATATGTGGTATTTGGGTGCAGATAGAAATAAGGTTTTATTCTCTTAGTTTACCTTAACGTTACCTAAAGATGGCTTCATGAGTCAACCATACAGGAGACCCTGTGTAAGACTAGATCTCTCTTTTCATAGACTGATCAGTCATGCTGCTGATGCTCGCCACATCCAGCTTGCTATAAGCACAACTACCAAATTTTCAGGAATTTGTCATGCTGCTTTGTGAAAACAGTTAGAGGTTCATTAGCAATTCCCATATGGGAGATAAGAGCCAAAAAGAAAAAAAAAAGAAAAAAAAGCAGTTCTTTATAAAAGCAAGAAAGTTTGTTGATAATTAGCCATTATCATTATGAGCAAAATAGCTTGTGGGGCTGTGACGGCTATTTTGATTGGCTATTACCTGAGAAGATATTTTCAGATTTATCTCCACCAATATTAAGTTTTTCAAGGTATTAGGTGTATGTATTCCATATTTTTGATGGTTATGGAATACATACATGGGGTGTTGCAGCACACCAAGCTGTAGGGGGATAAATTCCAAGTGTGCTGCAGCACACTAGGCTGTAGGTGATATATCCCAGGGGTGTTGCAACATACTAACTGTAGGGGATATATCCCAGGGGTGTTGCAGCACACTAGGCTGTAGGGATATATCCCAGGGGTGTTGCAACATACTAACTGTAGGGGATATATCCCAGGGGTGTTGCAGCACACTAGGCTGTAGGGATATATCCCAGGGGTGTAGCAACATACTAACTGTAGGGGATATATCCCAGGGGGTGTTGCAGCACACTAGGCTGTAGGGATATATCCCAGGGGTGTTGCAACATACTAACTGTAGGGGATATATCCCAGGGGTGTTCCAGCACACTAGGCTGTAGGGATATATCCCAGGGGTGTAGCAGCATGCATACTAGACTGTAAGGGATATATTCCAAGGGTGCTGCATCACACTAGGGTGCAAAACATATATTTCCAGGGGTGCCGGAGGAATTTGGAAATATATTTAAGCAGCACCATTAACTACAATATGTTTTTTTTTTTTTTGAAAAACTAAAGGAAGATACTATTTAAGCTGTAACAATCAGCTAATTTAGTCATTATTCCCTCACCAATTTGATCACCACCAAGTATATGGCTTACATATATCCACTGAACTTCCTTGATTCTGGCAGAACACTGTAAAATACGCGGCCCATATGTATGCGCTGTATTTGATGCACCTAGAACAACGTGAGATAGGAGGCTTTCACATACATGCATTGTTCTTCCTGGATACTGGTGGAAGCCTTAAAAATGATATAGGGTGACTACCGCCCACATGATGAGCTGACTAGCATCCACTGGATGGGTATAGGGTGACTACCGCCCACAGGATGACATGACTAGCATCCACTGGATGGGTATAGGGTGACTACCGCCCACAGGATGACATGACTAGCATCCACTGGATGGGTATAGGGTGACTACCGCCCACAGGATAACATGACTAGCATCCACTGGATGGGTATAGGGTGACTACCGCCCACAGGATGACATGACTAGCATCCACTGGATGGGTATAGGGTGACTACCGCCCACAGGATGACATGACTAGCATCCACTGGATGGGTATAGGGCGACTATCGCCCACAGGAATATTATGAAAAATAAGCTCATTCTGAATTCAGTGGAAAGGTTGAAAACCACCGCTCTAGTACGTGAATGCCTCTCTATATACATCTCATTTTCACAACAAGAGTGATGATGGCAAAGATATGAATATTTCCGTTTTTTTTTTTTGTGGTTGTTGTAGCACGCTGTCAAGTTTAGTTGGTTGGTTCATTAGATTTAAATTCGACCGGCTACACGAGGATTATTCATGGCGCATGTAACATGTAAACCATCAGCCAAGGAATTAATTATCCCTAAAATAGTGATTAATTTAAGCTCTCAGCATTTACTTAAGAGACATACACCTCTTGGGGTGTATAAATGTTTTCAGAGGTATCGAGGCCATTTTTAAATGTTTCATTTTGTTATGCTGCATGAAAAAAGGAGTTTACATATAATAAAATATTATAAAGCATAAAAGAAAGCCACTAACACGCATGTGTATTCCCTAACCTCCGTCCTGTCTACCTGCCTGCCTAACTGCCTATATAACTTCCTACCTACCTAAATGTCTACGTGCTGCCTACCTACCTACCTACCTACCTACCTACTTCTTACCTGCCTACCTACCTATCTACCTACCTACCCACTTGCCTACCTACCTGCCTGCCTACTTACCTACCTGCCTACATGCCTGCCTACCTACCTACCTGCTTACCTACCTACCTACCTACCTACCTGCTTGCCTGCCTACCTACCTACCTGCTTATATGCCTGCCTACCTACCTACCTACCTACTTACCTTAACTCGACCTAACCTAACCTAACCTACCTTCCTACCTTAACTCAACCTAACCTAACCAAACCTACCTTTACCCAGCCTAACCTAAAATAATCTTTAACAAAAATGGCATTTACATATTTGCAAGATTCGTTAAGAAACTTAGAAGAGTAATCACACAAAAAACCGACCTAATACAATGAGAATATGTTGCAAGATAAAGCTACATGACCTTATTTACTGCAACATAGAGGTCAGTTACTGCAACATAGAGGTCAGTTACTGCAACATAGAGGTCAGTTACTGCAACATAGAGGTCAGTTACTGCAACATAGAGGTCAGTTACTTCAACATAGAGGTCAGTTACTGCTCGCCACACTACTCAGCTTTCTTCACTCCTTCCTACCTGAATACCTTCGTTGACATAAATAAAAAAACACTAACATGATAATAAAAAGCTTCTGATTTATGCAAAGGTTGAATATGTATTTGTTTCTTGATGTTATGAAGACTGTTCTTCCATCTCGTTTTAACACTCCCCTTCTCTTCCCCTTCCTTATCATACCCTACCCTTCCCCTGCTATCCCTCACCCCTTCCCCCTGCATTCTTCCCCTCTGTCCTCCTCCTTTCCTTCTCTTTCCCTCCCCTCTCTTTTCTCACCCGTCCTCCTTTTCCCTCATTTTCTCTCCATTCCTTCCCCTTATCCTTACTTCTTTTCCCCTTGTTCTCCCTCTCCCTTTCCCCATCTTCCTCCATTTTCTCCTCCTCTCACCTCCTCCACATCCTTCGCGTACAAGTATTTGTTAAGTAACCATCACATTATTCTTGACTGTTACGTTTAATTCGCTATTGTAAACAATATGAAGGTTTGGTAAGAGTTTACTCGTCTTTATGTTTCCCATTTCTAGACTCCAACCTCCTTGAGGTTGCTGTTTTGTGTTTATTTTAACCCCTTGAGGGTGTGTGTATAGAGCTGATCTTCCTTGAAGATGTGTTTGTCGCCTTGATCAACCTTGATGTTATATTGTGTTGGTTGACCGGAATCTCCATGAATCTGTTTTTATAGAGTTGAACCTTCTTAAAGTTGACTATGTCGACTCAAACCTCTTTGTTTAACACTGAAGAATACTAAGATTCTTACACAGTTGAGTACGTAAAGAAGACATCCCTCTCCCACCTCTCATCTTTTCACTGCCCATTTCCATCTCCACTTTCCCCTCCCACCAATCCTTCCCCAACCACCCAGACCTCCACTTCCCCTCTCGCCTCCACTTAAAAAACAATGGGAGAATAATAAGGCCACTTAATACTTTGAATGAAGCAACATATCTCTTCTTGAGACTGAGTCTCCACCAAACAGTGCAGAAACAGTGAGCAATATACCAGACATAAGTAAAGGCTAATACCCTTTGGAAAAGAAATCCCATTATGCATAGTGTAATAACACGACGCTGAAGGTTCACACTGATATTAAGTAAAGTATGTGTTAGTGGACGTGTTACAGTATTTTATGGAGAAAAATGTGCATGAACGTTATTTTAATGTATATTTCGACGATTCAATGCGGTTTCAAGCATTTTCTGACAAACCTCATTTTTTGCTAAAATATGTATATACATTACTTGAAAAAATATTATTTGGCTTACTTTTCCCATAAAATGCAATTGTAGCAACAGTTTTCCCAGGTTTTCCTTTCCTTCACCTCCTCCATTCCCCTTCCTCTTCGTCTCGCTTCTCCTTTTACAAATTTCTTCTCTCCCATTCTCATTCTTTCTCTTCTTACCATCTAATAACCTTTCTCATCCACTCCCCTTCCCAGCTTATTTTCCCCTTCCCTTCTCGTTTACTCCCCTTTTATCTTCTCTCTTTTCCTACTCATCCTCTCTCCTCACCTCCTCCCCTTCCCTCCCATTTCCCACTCATCCTTTCTCTTCGTATCTTCCCCTCCACTCTTCATTCCATTCCCGCTCCTCTCCCCCTTCCCCCTCAACTCTCCGATGCCAGGTAGATGGGTAGAGTCTCAGCACTCTCAGAACTCTGTGTACATGTGGGGGTAGTGTGTACACTGGGGATATGTACACATAGGACTGTGTACACACTCTGTGATGCTGACGTCAGGCGCTTGTGTAAACACTCTCCATCTTGTGCTCACTCTCTTCCTCTGTGTGTGTGTATGTGTGTGTGTAGTACATATTTGTACTTTACCTATTTGTGGTTAAAAGTCGAGTTTCAGCTCCTGGCCCTATCTCTTAACTTTCCACTTGCTTCAGTTACTCCCTCTTTTAACCTCGTGGGTCATGTTATACCTGTTCTTATGGCTAGGTATGAGGTCTGCCTCTACTACGTCCTCGACAAAGTTATTCCACTTCCTGACAACCCATCTATGCCCTCGTTTATTCATACACTGACTCTTGAATAGTTTATCCCTGTTCGTCCTGTCGATTTCTCTGAGTATTCTGTATGTCATTATCATGTTTCTCCTGGTTCCTCTATTTTCTAAAGTCATCATGTTATGTTCCATTAACCTCTTCACATAGTTAATTTTTCTTAGCTCTTGAACTAGTCTTGTTGTATACCTCTGCATGTTCTTCAGTAATTTAACATGCTTTATCAGGAGAGGATTTCATGTTGGTGCTGTATACTGAAAGATGGACCTAACATATGTCATGTATAATCCCGTGAATGACTCTTTGGTGCGATATCTGAAAGCAGCTCTTAGATTTTCCAAATGAGGATTCCCGAAAACAAAAAGGATATTTTGTAGACGTGTGCTTCTGGTGTTATGCTCGGCGGTGTTCTAACTTTAAGTCTTTCGCCTTGAGTGAGGTTTGCAACCTCTGTTCTCCAAGTCTGAGCTTAGTTCGTTCTTCTTGCCTTGTCTCCAATTTTCATAAATTTGTATTTCTTCTGGCTGAATTCGAGTAGCCACTTTTCACTACAATCTTGTAGTTTGTCCAGGTCCTCATATCATGTCCTTCATATCATTATTTATTCTAATCGTTAATTTTACATGATCTGCAAAAATGGATATATCTATTTCATTCATATATATCAGAAGCAGAACTCGTCCTACAACTGATCCTTGCAGAAGTCAGCTTATTACACTTTCCTATGCTCACATTTCTTTTCGGACTGTCACTCTTTGTTTCCTCCTCATTAAGTATTATTTGACCTTCTGTAATGTATTTCATATTCCCGACTGCTCCTCGAGTTATCCCACTGTCTTAAAAAACACACTATCAAATATTTTTCACTTCCATTATTTTTTTTTATTATTATCACACTGGCCGATTCCCACCAAGGCAGGGTGGCCCGAAAAAGAAAAACTTTCACCATCATTCACTCCATCACTGTCTTGCCAGAAGGGTGCTTTACACTACAGTTTTTAAACTGCAACATTAACACCCCTCCTTCAGAGTGCAGGCACTGTACTTCCCATCTCCAGGACTCAAGTCCGGCCTGCCGGATTATTAGTTATGAAAGCATTTCTCTCCAAATTCTCTACGATTTTCCATGTGATTACCTTCTCCTTACATAGTATGCGTCAAGTGATACTGTGGTGAAGAATGATGCGTCAAGTGATACTGTGGTGAAGAATAATGCGTCAAGTGATACTGTGGTGAAGAATAATGCGTCAAGTGATACTGTGGTGAAGAATAATGCGTCAAGTGATACTGTGGTGAAGAATAATGCGTCAAGTGATACTGTGGTGAAGAATAATGCGTCAAGTGATACTGTGGTGAAGAATAATGCGTCAAGTGATACTGTGGTGAAGAATAATGCGTCAAGTGATACTGTGGTGAAGAATAATGCGTCAAGTGATACTGTGGTGAAGAATAATGCGTCAAGTGATATTGTGGTGAAGAATAATGCGTCAAGTGATACTGTGGTGAAGAATAATGCGTCAAGTGATACTGTGGTGAAGAATAATGCGTCAGGTGATACTGTGGTGAAGAATAATGCGTCAAGTGATACTGTGGTGAAGAATAATGCGTCAAGTGATACTGTGGTGAAGAATAATGCGTCAAGTGATACTGTGGTGAAGAATAATGCGTCAAGTGATACTGTGGTGAAGAATAATGCGTCAAGTGATACTGTGGTGAAGAATAATGCGTCAAGTGATACTGTGGTGAAGAATAATGCGTCAAGTGATACTGTGGTGAAGAATAATGCGTCAAGTGATACTGTGGTGAAGAATAATGCGTCAAGTGATACTGTGGTGAAGAATAATGCGTCAAGTGATACTGTGGTGAAGAATAATGCGTCAAGTGATACTGTGGTGAAGAATAATGCGTCAAGTGATACTGTGGTGAAGAATAATGCGTCAAGTGATACTGTGGTGAAGAATAATGCTTCAAGTGATACTGTGGTGAAGAATAATGCGTCAAGTGATACTGTGGTGAAGAATAATGCGTCAAGTGATACTGTGGTGAAGAATAATGCGTCAAGTGATACTGTGGTGAAGAATAATGCGTCAAGTGATACTGTGGTGAAGAATAATGCGTCAAGTGATACTGTGGTGAAGAATAATGCGTCAAGTGATACTGTGGTGAAGAATAATGCGTCAAGTGATACTGTGGTGAAGAATAATGCGTCAAGTGATACCGTGGTGAAGAATAATCCTCAATGTTTGTCTCCTTTCCTATATATCAAGACTACATTCACTGTCCTTCACAGTCCTCACAACTGATCTGTTCCCGTTGACTTGTAGATTTTAACTGACAGTTCAAAAGTTGTTTTTGCTCTCTCTTTTGCAGAATTTTTATGTATTATTTTTTCGGAACCAATTGTTTTTGTCGTATCCAGCTGAGTCAACAATATTGTCACCTCTTCCCTTGTGTTTCTTTTGCCTGGTACTTGCTGGAGTACATTTCTTTTGGCTCTCTGGTGTTGCCTCTGTTTCCACTGAGGCAACACCAGAAAGTTTATTCTGCGCCTTACAAACTTTCTTGTTGTCTCTCCTGTGCTCTCCATCTTTCTTTTTCAGTCTTATTACTTTCTCTTTTGCCGTCGTCATTCTTCCTATATGACCATGAAGAAAGTTCAGTTAAAACTTGACTTTTGTTTTTTGTCATTTTCAAATTATCGCCCAAGTTCTCCAATCTCTCTTTTGCATATTCCTTTCTTGCTCTTCTGCTCAGTTCTCAGTTTTCTCTCCTGTCCTTCGCTCTCCGTAGCTTTTATATATTTTTCTCTTGATTTTTTCTTTCTGCATTTTCTGTTGAACCTCGGGATCTCTTTGTTTTTACCATTTTTCTCTTATTCTTCTGGGTAAGAAGTTATTCTGTTCCTTCCGGCACTTGCCAGCTAGGTACTCCACCATCTCAATTGCTGACATTCTTGCAGTTACCCTTCCCCTTGCACAACACTCAGGAAATCTCATTAATTTTTCTTTATTCCTTAGGCCATGGGAAGGATTGGGGGTTGGACAGAGCAGTGATAATGTGTGTGGGTAAACAGGAAGAGAGAGATGAGAATGGGTGAGTGGCCTGACCACTTTGTGTGGTTGTTGTCACGTCGTGACGAGTGTTAGCGTAACAGGACTTCTCTCGTCCCTTAAAAGTTCCCTCTTCTGAAATCTAAAAAGCGCCAGTTACCGGTTACTAAAAGCACTTGTCTATAGGCACTTAGTATGTTGTGGTGTGTGTGTGTGTGTGTGTGTATTAAAAATCAATGTTCTAAATTCGCATTCTTAATTGTTGATAGTGGGTAAATCAAGCGCATGACTGCGTGCAAGAATATATTTCTTTGCATTCCGAGGGTTAGCTGGTTAATGGTTTTTTCAAGTCTATCAACTACACTAGGCTAGATTAGGCCTCGGCTGATTTACAAAATTAATTTAATAGCTAAAGGTATGATTAAGGTAAACACTATAAATACACACTGGAAGATACACACTTTACGATGTATGTATATTAAGAAATACGCATCTCGTGGTGTATACACTACCGATGCATTTCGTAAATACATGACACCTCCATTACAGTATTTCTCAGGCGGAAAATATAGCTGTGTATATTAAGCAGGTGTTTTAGCACAAATTTCAAAAAAAGACATAAAAAAATTGGGCAAAACATAAACGCTACAGCAGAGCAATCCTTGATTACACAACTTTTCTCTCTAGGATTTTTCTCGTGCGAAACATTGCGTAATAAAAGCTTGCTCCTCTATGAACCCTTTTTATTACCTGACTTACCGGTATATTGCCATATTCGTAGATTTATTTTTTGTTTAATTTAAAAAAAAAATCATAAAATAAGTGTATCATGAATTTGATAAAATCGTTTCTTAATAATAATTTTATTTATCATGTATTTCTTACATGTTAGAAACACTAATATATAACTCATTAAGAGGATGAGCAAAGACGTTTATGTTTGAACCTGTCTTGTTTTTAATTTAGATTTTGAAAACAAAAAAATTAGTCTATTTAGAAAAGGATATTTGTTTAATAAATTGAGTCTGTGTTATAAGTTCTGTGTTTTGCATCTTATTGTATGGTTGAAGAAGGAAGTTCTTGTATGGTTGAAGGAAGCTCTTGTATGGTTGAAGAATGAAGTTCTTGTATGGTTGAAGGAGGAAGTTCTTGTATGGTTGAAGGAAGTTCTTCTTGAATGGTTGAAGGAAGTTCTTCTCGTATGATTGAAGGAGGAAATTCTTCTTGTATGGTTGAAGGAAGTTCTTCTTGTATGGTTGAAGAAGGAAGTTCTTGTATGGTTGAAGGAAGTTCTTGAATGGTTGAAGGAATAAGTTCTTCTTGAATGGTTGAAGGAAGTTCTTCTCGTATGGTTGAAGGAGGAAGTTCTTCTTGTATGGTTGAAGGAAGTTCTCCTTGTATGGTTGAAGAAGGAAGTTTTTCTTGTATGGTTGAAGGAAGTTCTTGTATGGTTGAAGAAGGAAGTTCTTCTTGTATGGTTGAAGGAAGTTCTTGTATGGTTGAAGAAGGAAGTTCTTATTTCTTGTATGGCTGAAGAGGGAAGTTCTCCAGGAATGGTTAAAACAGGAAGTTCTTGTTTCTTGTATAGAAAAAGCAGGAAATTATCGTCTCTTACACTTGAAAATCATTGCAGCAGTTTTTTCAGCACTTGCACTCCTTAAAGCACTTGCACTATTTAAAGCACTTGCACTTGTTAAAAGTACATTTACAAGAATTTTGCTTATGTTTGGAAATATTTCCAGCATTATGAAAAGTTGTGATGTTTTAGAGAATTAGCGACAATGCGTCTGTATGTCGTTTTATTGAACGTTTGAAGCACCGAGTCTGTATTGCATATTTGCACATTTTATAAGTATTAGTTGTGTTCGTTAGCTATGTGTGTGAATTTTAGCCTTTATATTTAAGAGGGAAAGCCTGAGGTACATGTGGTGACCTTTGTGGTGTTATGTCGGTGTAGTCAAGCTTACAGCATTTGCACAGTATCCACAGGCTCCAACAGAGCCCTCACTTGGTTTTGGAAGAAGTCTATGTTCACTTGACCTTGCTTTTATTAGGACATCGTTTCGCTTATGTAGAGATTTATCGACACCGAGTAAAACGTTGTCCAAATATAAGCTTGTACCGAAACGTTTGTATTTATCTTAAAATTTTGTTAAGTTATTCTCATTATGAAATATATTGTTCAGATACGTAAATTAAAATTAGAGAAGAAGTGACGAATTAAATGCGATAATTCTATATTCTACCAAGTGAGTCCATCTGGAGCTATGTGGGAAGTAGAAGGAAGTAGATAAGTGAAGTTTTGCACTGAATTATGCACTTGCACAAGGCTTGGCTCTCGTGGACTTAGCTCTCTAGTATACACTAGATGGTAATTAATTATGCATATGGAGTATGAGAGACTATGCTAAATCTGGGATAACTTTCCTCATCATGAATAATCAATTGAAAGAGGATATAGTCGGATCCCAGAAGTGAGGACCTCCACCCTCTGCCATGATCAAGGCAATAACAGAGTTGTAGGTCACCAAGAGTGATCATCTCCACTCACTGACCCCCTGATCATAGTAGTAACAGAACGGTGGGTCGATCACGAAATCTGGTGTTCCGATAGTGAAATAAATATTATATTCTCTTACAATGTGAGTATCTTAGAGGATCAAAGGTTTTCCTTTACCGATCGTTATGAGG
>NC_091317.1:27629584-27644584 GCF_038502225.1 Cherax quadricarinatus | reverse complement strand
TATATATTTTTCCTGAGTTTTCGTCTTCAACCTCTGCTCTCTTCCTTTCCTCTAATTTAGTCCTTACTTTCTACTGCCTTTCTTACCATGCATCTTCTTCCTTATCATCTTCTTTGTTCCTTATCCTCTACTTTCTTCTTTATTCCCTAATTTCCTCATAACCCTCTATTTTTCTGCTTATCCTCTACCTTCCTCACACTTTATTTTTCTTCATGTTTTAGTTTCCTCGTCACTACACATTCTTAATTACTGTTAGTAACAAACACTAACTTCTTAATTAATTTAATAACTAATTTACTTCTTCAGTCAAATAAATTATGCATTGCTATTTATTGGCCCGTTCAAGGGGGTCCCGTAGAGGGTGTTGATGGGCTCTTGGTTCTAGGAATTGGAGCTACCTTACCCTTCCTGGTATTAAACCTCATTTTATTAAATTCCAGAAGCGGACTGTGCGACCTTTACTGGCTTAGTTCTTGTACACGAATATAATAAACACTATTTAGCTTTTGAGTAAGCCAGTGAGTGACTTGATTCGTGAGAGGACTGTGCACGAGTGACTTGATTTGCTAGTGTGGACTGTAAGCAGATGAGTAGCTTGACCTGCTAGTGCAGACTGTAAGCGAGTGAGTGACTTGATTCATGAAAGCAAACTGCAGAGTCCCACTGTGTGCAGAAACTGCGAAGTGACTTTGAGCCGAGTCAGGGAGCTGAGAGTATTTGCGGCGGATGGATAATTTTGCCAATCAGAGTGACGAGTTTCAGCTGGCCTCACACCCAAGTTTTAATGAGAGTGAGTTTAACACTGATGCCAGCTGTGTTATGAGTGACATATATACTGTGCAACAGACAGATCGGTTGAGGCTATATATGAAGAGTAAGACATCTGCAACACTTAAGCATCTTTCGTGAATAAAAAACATGTGCAACATATGGGTAACACAACTGCCGAAACGTTTCCCCTGCACAGCAGGCGTCTTCAGTCGAATACAAATACAACAATAGAGACAGTAGATCAGTCTGTTCCCTTCACACTCATGTGTTACACATGTGTCTAACTCACCAACTTGTCGGTATTTTAAAACATTTAAGTAAGAATATATATGTTATGTCGAATATAAAGATGGTACACCTCAACTTATCCTCCTTGCAACTATTTCAATTTTTAGAGCATGTTTCTAGGTTACATTAGGCTAGGTTAGATTAGAATAACTATTAATTACGAAAAAAAGACAATCAGAAACAGGTATCCACTAAGAACAATTGCGATTAACAAAAAGTCATATTTCAGCTGTTTAAGGCGCCGTAAAGTCACCAACATCACTGGTTTTACAACAGTTCCATGACGTTTGTGGTTACGAGGATGGGTTCCGCGCCTAATACAAACTGAACTTAGGTGATACACTTTCACCATCACTCATACAAAATCACTGTCTATGCAGAGACTCTCAGATATGACAGTTTAGATGTCCCTCCAAACTGCCAATGTCCTAAACCCCTCCTTTAAAGTGCAGACATTGTACTTCCCTTTTCCAGGACTCAAGTCCCTTCACAAAATATTACCCTGTTCACACTCCAACAACTCGTCAGGTCCCAAAAACCATTCGTCTCCATTCACTCCTATCTAACACGTTCACGCACGCTTGCTGGAAGTAAAAGCCCCTCGCCCACAAAACTTCCTTTATCCCCTCCCTCCAACCTTTTCGGGGACGACCCATACCCCTCCTTCCTTGCCCTATAGATTTATACGCTTTCCAAGTTATTCTACTTTGTTCCATTCTCTCTAAGTGACCAAACCACTTCAACAGCCTCTCTTCAGCCCTCTGACTAAGAATTTTAGTAACTACACACCTCCTCCTAAGTTCCACACTAAGAATTTTTTGCATAATATTTACACAACACATTGCGCTTAGACACGACATCTCCACTGCCTCCAGCCCCCTCCTAGCTGCAGCATTTACAACCCATGCTTCACACCCATATAAGAGTGTTGGTACCACTATGCTCTCAAACATTCTCTTCTTTGCCTCCATGGATAACGTTCTTTGTCTCCACAAATACCTCAACGCACCATTCACCTTTTTTCCTTCATCGGTTCTATGGTTTATCTCGTCCTTCATAAACCCATCCGCTGATAAGTCAACTCCCAAATATCTAAAAATGTTCACTTCTTCCATACTCCCTCTCTCCAATGTGATATCCAGTGTTTCTTTATCTAAATGGTTTGAGACCCTCATCACCTTATTCTTATCTATATTCACTTTATATATATATATATATATATATATATATATATATATATATATATATATATATATATATATATGTATATATATATATGCACACACATTTTGTTGATGGCATATTTTTGGTAAAGGAGGAAGGAATGGCGGCTGTAGTTGATGGAACACAAAATTAGAAAAACCAGTGTGGCTTCCCCAAACCTTGTGGAGGGAGACTTAGATTGTAGTTTCTGTAAAGGAGAAAGTAAAGACGTCAGGAAAAAAATGTGAAATACAATTAAAGAAATATAAAGACGATGAAAAATGTGTTTGGAAAAGGGAGGAGAGAGAGAGAGAGAGAGAGAGAGAGAGAGAGAGAGAGAGAGAGAGAGAGAGAGAGAGAGAGAGAGAGAGAGAGAGAGAGAGAGAGAGAGAGAGAGAGTGGTTATTTATGGATTATCAGTCACTATGTAGGTAAGTAGAAAGCAAACTTAGGGGACTCCCATATGTAAGTTCTAAATGACTAATGTATTTCCTACTTTCTGTGTTTCAGCGAAGCCGCAGCCCAAACAGTTGAGATATGCAAAGGTTTTCAAAAGTAAGAATTCATTACTTTTGTCCTGGCACTCACCATGTGTATATATTTATACTCTCTGCACTCTTTACCATGGGCAATGTAGACCTTCTTGAACTCTTCTGTAACCAGTTGTGTATAACCAACTAATCATCAAAGCACACACACACACACACACACACACACACACACACACACACACACACACACACACACACACACACTAGCTATACAGACGTCCTGCTCTCTAAATCTACATGTATTTTGCATAACACTCACGATTTTTATTACACTTAGGACATAATAAAGCATAGGATTAGCGTATATAAGTCTCAATAGATGACTTCAAACAAGTGTTGGAATGAATTTTAATTTTTTGTAAAATTTCCCTTAGTATTAGCTATTTGTATATCAAGTGAGAAAAAATATCACTAATAATAATAGTAGTAGTAGTAGTAATAATAATAATAATAATAATAATAATAATAATAATAATAATAATAATAATAATATAAAATTATAAAGCAATAATAATAATAATAATATTAAATATAATACTATAATAATAATAATAATAATAGAGGGAAATAATCTCAAAGACATAGTTACATGGTCCCTGAGTGCCTTTTGGAGTGGCTAATAGAGCTCATTTACATTATCATGGAAACTAGCACTAGCTCAGTTACATCACCATAGAAACTAGCACTAGCTCAGCTACTTCACCATGGAAGCTAGCACTAGCTCAGTAATATTACTATTTAAGCTAAGACTAGCTCAGTTACATTACCATGGAAGCTAAGACTAGCTCAGTTACATCACCATGGAAGCTAGCATTAGCTCAGTAACATTACCATGGAAGCTAAGATTAGCTCAATTACATCACCATGGAAGCTAAGACTAACTCAGCTCAGTTACTTTACCAGGAAAGCTAACACTAACTCAGCTACATTTTCATGGAAGCTAACACTAGTTGTAGTTACATTACCATGGAAGTTAACACCAGCTCAGTTACTTCATCTCGGAAGCCAGCACTAGCTGCTGCTGCTACCTAACACACGACACTCAGCCTTCAGCTAGCACACACATGTAGGGTAACTTTGATGGTTGGATCACCCTCACTTACCTCTCCTAACGCCTTAATTAAGCCGCACAGTAGAAACTCTTCTCGCACGACAGTAACAGCAGCTCCTGACTGCAACAGCAGCTCCTGACTGCAACAGCAGCTGCAGCTTGCGGAACCATTGCAAGCTTGCAATAACATTTGATTGCAAGACCAACAGTTTGTTTGGAAAAGCATTGCCTGCTTGCAGCAACAGTGCTTGATTGCAGAAGCATTGCTAGCTTGCACAAAATATAGCTTTATTTGCAACATCGGTGCTTTATTGCAACAACACTGTAAGCTTAGAGCATCAATGCTTGACCGTAACAACAGTAATGCTTGATTGCAATAACTGTATTTGATTGCAAGAAGAGGTGTGTATGATTGCAACCATAGCAGTGTTTGATTGTAGTCACAGCAGTGCTTGATTGTAACCACAGCAGGGCTTAATTGCAGCCACAGAGGTGCTTGATTGCAGCCCCAGCAGTGCTTGATTGCAACCATAGCAGTGCTTGATTGCAACCACACCAATTCTTAATTGCAACCACAGCAGTGTTTGATTGCAACCACAGCAGCGCTTGATTGCAACCACAGCAGTGCTTGATTGCAGAAACAGCAGTTCTTGATTGCAACAACAGCTCTGATTGCAACAGGGGCGCAAGCTTGCAACAGCAGCGCTAGACAGACTCGAGTGAAAACACTTGCTAACACAAGCGTCTGAGTTCAGTTGGAAGCCTCCATCGTGTTCTCTTCACTCTGTGTATATACACTTACACACGCGTTTTGATGTGGCTGGCGGAGGCGTGTGAGGAGTATAGGAACAAGAGGGAAGTGCCCAAGTGGGTGGTGCCTGGCTAGAGCTTTTGAGAGTGAGTGTGTGTGTGTATGTGTGTGTGTGTGTGTGTGTGTGTGTGTGTGTGTGTGTGTGTGTGTGTGTGTGTGTGTGTGTGTGTGTGTGTGTGTGTGTGTGTGTGTGTGTAAGTGTAAGTAAGTGTGTGTGTGTGTAAGAGTGTGAATGTGTAAGAGTGAGTGTGTGAGTAAGTGTGATTGTGTGTGAATATGTGAGTGAGTGGTGTCAGGGGTTAAGTGCGAGGGATTGTAATATTGTGAATGTTAGATAGTGAAGGAGGGAGTGTGAGAGAAGAAGAGTGCGAGGGAGTGCGAGGAGAGATTCAGGAAATGAATGATGGATTGAGTTAGTGTAGAACTACGGAAGTGTGTCCACAGAGAGAGTGTGATGAAACACAGCGTGTGTGTGAGGCAAGGAGAAAGTATGGGACACAGAGTGCAAGGAGAAGAGAGGGAGTTTGTGCGTGAGTGTACGACTAACCTTCCAGCAAGTGTCTTTTACTCGAGGCTACAAATTGTCTAACCACTAGTCGTTGCACTCAACCACTGCCCAGTACCACCACTACCACCATCACCACCACCACCACAACCACCACCACCACCACCACCACCACTACCACACCCTGTAGATACATACCACCCATTATGTACATATCTAAATAATAGAAAATAATCTCACCAGTATATCTTTTTAGCCTTTTTATGTATGTTATTCCTGCTAAATATATATTATATATATATCTAATATCTCTGCGCCTCCAAGTAGTACCTACTGTCTCTGCTGTGCTCTAAAATGCTCTATTTCCCAGGAGAGACCTCTGTAGAGCAAACAGGTAAGTGTGTGCTCGTGTTGATGGAGGCGGTGATGGTGAGGGTGATGATGTTGGCTGTGGTGTTGTGATGATGATGAATGTATTTGTCTTGCTGTGTTTATTATGGTGACGTGGTGATGAGTGTGACGGTATTGTTTTTGTTTTCATGTGTTACTGTAATTGTGTCTTTTCGGTTTTGTTTTGGCGATGATGATAATTTTGTGTTGTACTGCGTATGATGAATGCGGTGATGGTCGTGTTGTGTTTATGTTTTGTGATGATCAGGCGAGACAATGACTGATGATTTCGTTTTACTGTTTTGATGTGTTTTGCTGATGGTTTATTCTTTTAATGTGTTTTTGGTGACGTTTTGTTTTGATGTGTTGGTGTGATGTGATGTTTTGTGTTGGTGTGATGTGAAGTTTTGTGTTGGTGTGATGTGATGTTTTGTGTTGGTGTGATGTGATGTTTTGTGTTGGTGTGATGTGATGTTTTGTGTTGGTGTGATGTGATGTTTTGTGTTGGTGTGATGTGATGTTTTGTGTTGGAGTGATGTGATGTTTTGTGTTGGTGTGATGTGATGTTTTGTGTTGGTGTGATGTGATGTTTTGTGTTGGTGTGATGTGATGTTTTGTGTTGGTGTGATGTGATGTTTTGTGTTGGTGTGATGTGATGTTTTGTGTTGGTGTGATGTGATGTTTTGTGTTGGTGTGATGTGATGTTTTGTTCGTATGTTCATCATGCCGATGTTTTGGTTGTAATTTTGGTTGATACGATAGGGCGATATTTTTATTATTGTGGTATATTTTGATCTGTTGTTGTTAGTTGTGGTATTGGGGAGTTGTGTTGGTGTGCTGTCTTGTAGTGTTGCTTGTGTTGTGTATGGGGTTCTGGTCGTGTCTAGTGTGTTGAAGTTCATTCTGTAGCGGGTTGTTGGCTGTGTGTTTGTGTTGATACTTGTGGTGTTTGCTGTGTTGTTTGTTGTGCGTTGGTTGTATGTCTGTTGTGTTGGTTGTGTGTTTATTGTGTTGTTAGCTGGGTGTTAGTTGTGTGTTGGTTGTGGTGTTGGTTGTGGTGTTGGTTGTGGAGTTGGTTTTGGTGGTGGTTGTGGTGTTGGTTGTGGTGTTGGTTGCGGTGTTGGTTGTGGTGTTGGTTGCGGTGTTGGTTGTGGTGTTGGTTGTGGTGTTGGTTGTGGTGTTGGTTGTGGTGTTGGTTGTGGTGTTGGTTGTGTTGGTTGTGGTGTTGGTTGTGGTGTTGATTGTGGTGTTGGTTGTGGTGTTGGTTGCGGTGTTGGTTGTGGTGTTGGTTGTGGTGTTGGTTGTGGTGTTGGTTGTGGTGTTGGGTGTGGTGTTGGTTGTGTTGGTTGTGGTGTTGGTTGTGGTGTTGGTTGTGGTGATAGTTGTGGTGTTGGTTATGGCGTTGGTTGTGGTGTTGGTTGTGGTGTTGGTTGTGGTGTTGGTTGTGGTGATGGTTGTGGTGAGGGTTGTGGTGTTGGTTGTGGTGTTGGTTGTGGTGATGTTTGTGGTGTTGCTTGTGGTGTTGGTTGTGGTGTTGGTTGTGGTGTTGGTTGTGGTGTTGGTTGTGGTGATGGTTGTGGTGAGGGTTGTGGTGTTGGTTGTGATGGTTGTGGTGTTGCTTGTGGTGTTGGTTGTGGTGTTGGTTGTGGTGTTGGTTGTGGTGATGGTTGTGGTGAGGGTTGTGGTGTTGGTTGTGGTGTTGGTTGTGGTGATGTTTGTGGTGTTGCTTGTGGTGTTGGTTGTGGTGTTGGTTGTGGTGATGTTTGTGGTGTTGCTTGTGGTGTTGGTTGTGGTGATGGTTGTGGTGATGTTTGTGGTGTTGCTTGTGGTGTTGGTTGTGGTGTTGGTTGTGGTGTTGGTTGTGGTGTTGGTTGTGGCGTTGGCTGTGGTGTTGGCTGTGGTGTTGGTTGTTGCGTTGGCTGTGGTATTGGTTGTGGTGATGCTTGTGGTGTTGTTTATGGTGTTGGTTGTGGTGTTGGTTATGGTGTTGGTTGTGGTGTTGGTTGTGGCGTTGGTTGTGGCGTTGGCTGTGGTGTTGGCTGTGGTGTTGGTTGTTGCGTTGGCTGTGGTGTTGGCTGTGGTGTTGGTTGTTGCGTTGGCTGTGGTATTGGTTGTGGTGATGGTTGTGGTGTTGTTTATGGTGTTGGTTGTGGTGTTGGTTGTGGTGTTGGTTGTGGTGTTGGTTGTGGTGTTGGTTGTGGTGTTGGTTGTGGTGTTGGTTGTGGTGTTGGTTGTGGTGTTGGTTGTGGTGTTGGTTGTGGTGTTGGTTGTGGTGTTGGTTGTGGTGTTGGTTGTGGCGTTGGTTGTGGTGTTGGTTGTGGTGTTGGTTGTTGCGTTGGCTGTGGTATTGGTTGTGGTGATGGTTGTGGTGTTGTTTATGGTGTTGGTTGTGGTGTTGGTTATGGTGTTGGTTGTGGTGTTGGTTGTGGTGTTGGCTGTGGTGTTGGTTGTGGTGTTGGTTGTGGTGATGGTTGTGGTGTTGGTTGTGGTGATGGTTGTGGTGTTGGTTATGGTGTTGGTTGTGGTGTTGGTTGTGGTGTTGGTTGTGGTGATGGTTGTGGTGTTGGTTATGGTGTTGGTTGTGGTGTTGGTTGTGGTGATGGTTATGGTGTTGGTTGTGGTGTTGGTTGTGGTGTTGGTTGTGGTGTTGGTTGTGGTGATGTTTGTGGTGTTGGTTATGGTGATGGTTGTGGTGATGGTTGTGGTGTTGGTTATGGTGTTGGTTGTGGTGTTGGTTGTGGTGTTGGCTGTGGTGTTGGTTGTAAAGTAATACCATTGGTTATGGCGTTGAATCTTTCTTTTTTTGATGTATTATCGTTAAATGTTTCAAGCGACGTTGTGGCACTGAGAGTCAGTTTGGTGTATCATTTGAAGCATTTGTTTTATTCTCTATGTTGAATTCTTTGATATTAGCTATGATGTTGAATGATGTCCCGATCTTACATTGAGTTCCGCTTGAAAGCAGCGTTCATACGTTAGGTTATGTGAGATTAGTAAAGTAACAGGAAAATTGTTCCCTGACGCGGATCTTAGTCATATGATGACCCACCACTGGAGGCTCTCCGCTGTCTTACCGTCCTTCACCTTTAAAAAGTGATGTCTGTATAATTTAGCGTTGATAGTCAAAGCGCTGAGTTCCTAAGGATGTTTAGCTGTCTGAGATTATTTTTTGTGTTTAAGATTCATTATAACAGAGTTGCTTAGAGGACAATTATGTATTGCAGTAATGGGATCCTCTTGGTTTGAAGGTCTGGTTGCATGTTGTGGTGTTTTGCTTATATTTTTAAGTGTGAGGATGTTGGTTGAAAACATTGTAGGTTATGGTTTCAACTGTGGGTCTTTGGTACAGAGTGAATGTTTAAAAGTGCAATGTGATGATGTGTTGGTTTGGAGTTGTATCATCACCTGGTGTTTGTTATACTCTAGCCATGGCATACTTGTGATTGTGATATGCTGACTCGGGTATATTTCTTCTGTGATATAAACACTGATAGTGGTGATTTGGGTGTTTGGGTGTGTGTTACTTGCTTTGGTGTGATGTGTGCTAGGAAGTTCTTATTTTGGGATTGTTATTACATCATAAATTGGTCGAGTTTTGGTGGTGATTGTATTTTCAGCTTACATTATGATGTTTTGGTTGTATTAAACGTGCGTTACCTGTAAAATTTTGTATATTTTTAATATGGTTTTGATTGTGATGTATCGATGTTTTCTGTTAGTCATAATGTGTGAATTTTAATTTCTTGATCTTGTATATTCCTGGCAATATTTATATTACATCAGTTATAATTTTTGTTCTTCGTACATAGATGTTCGTCATGTAAGGAGTTTGTGATGGTAATGAATGTTGATGATTCAATATCTCTGATTGAGTGTTGGCGATTCAGCATCTGTGGTCATATGAGTGGTGGTGATTCTTTATGTGGTGCCTTCTGAGTGTTGATGATCCAGTATCTACGGGGTCATCTGAGTATTGATCCAAATTTTAAGCTCATCTAAATGTTGATCCAGCATCAGAGACCATGTGAGTGTGGATCCAGCAGTGTTAGATATCCAGTTCCAGTAGTCATCTCGGTGCTGGTGATCCAGCATCTGGGAGTCATCATCTAGTGTTATCTGACGGAACATCTGAGCAGACATCAGTGGCAAAAGACGATAATCTGACAATGCAAAATCGTAATTTCTATGCTCTAGGAGGCAGAAGGAAAGTATCTTCAATAAAGAAACTAGAATTTGAGAATTATGGAATCCCAACATTTTAACAACCCAGGACAAGGTGGGTTTAGTTTCTGAACCACTATAGATGCTCTGCAGGACATACAAAATACCAGCATATGTACCGACTGACTTTGCAAAAGTCTTCGACATGTGTGGCTACAGTTAACAGCATAAAATTTTCTGGAAAATGGAGAAACTGACAACTTAGGCATGTAAATCTATCACTTTACTATCAAATTGAGCCCAAAGGGCAGTAGTTTTTATAATACAATTAGGGGCTGCCATGGTGAAACCTCTGTTCCTAGAGGTACAGCACTCGCCTCGAACTTTTCCCTATTTCGGATACCTGACTTTAAAAGACACATCTTATGTGCAAGATTTTGTAATTAGTATTAGTAGCTTTCAGAGAGGACATATTTAAGGATCACAACAGCGTTCCCGAAAAAAAAAAATAAATGGTTCAGCTAGGGAGCAAGAACTTTTTAATCAAAAAATGACAGGTTAGTGATGATAATCTTAAATACACTTGTGTTCTATAGACTGGAATATTGTTGTACACTAACAGCCCCATTTAAGGCAGCCGATATTGTACCTCCGGGAAATCTACAGCAAATTATGAGAGACCGTGTTAATTTCTTAAATTGTACGCCATGGAATGAAATAAGACAAATACATCATAATTTATACAAAGTAGATACCGCAGAAATTTGTTCCAAATCTGAACGGTTCAAAAAAACAGAGGGTGCAATGAGAACACTAAGACACACCTCAATACTGTCAGCGTAAAGGGTTCAAGGGGTTTCAAAACCTTACTTTCATATATAAAAACGGAATTTACTAACAGAACCCTAACCGTTTTCGATAGGGAAATTGAAAATCGGTCCAGCATCACGGCTTGAGCGATCAGGAGGTTCTTTATTCTGAGATCGGCTCACAGGGGTTGTGACTCCAGGAACCATCCGTAGGTAAATTTAACACGCAGACCTCATAAATAGAGGGTGTTAACTGCATCATGATTAGTGCCGTTGAAAAAGGTTTGATCGCCTTTCAATAAAAACAATGAAGTTCCTGAAGGTAGAAAAACGAGGAACTCTTTAGCTAGTGAAAAGCAGTGCTTTGAAGAGGGAAAAAATGCTCAAGAATCTTTAGAGTGACTTTCTAATGCATTGAAATAAAAAAAAATATGCTGCCTAGCCCTCTGAGGAGGAGAAAAGCTCTCTTTCTTTCCATAAAGTAAAATAACAGCTCTCTTCCATAGAGTAAAGTAACAGCTCTTATGCTCCCCGAGAAGAAGAGCAGCTTTCAAGCTTTCCAGTGTGGGAAACAAAAGTTCTCTAAGTGAATAAAGGTGGAGTACTCCTGCTTCCTAAAGAGAGCAGTAGCTCTCTAGCTACGAGAAGAGAAGAGTAGCTCTCTGCCTCTCTGGTCCAGAGCCATCAGTGAGGCTGGAGTTTACTCGGTCAACACCCAGTGTCGATAACTATAGATTTTGTCTCTCAGGACTGTGTGGAGAGAGAGAGAGAGAGAGAGAGAGAGAGAGAGAGAGAGAGAGAGAGAGAGAGAGAGAGAGAGAGAGAGAGAGAGAGAGAGAGAGAGAGAGAGAGAGAGAGAGAGAGAGACAGACAGACAGACAGACAGACAGACAGACAGACAGATGAGGGAAATGAAGAATAATACAATACGTTCACTTATGACACGTTCATCGAGAACTTTTTGATTCTTGGACATTGATCACTACAAATCCATGTTTATTTTTTAATCATATGCATTTTGAAGTGATCAAAGTTCAAGGATCGAAACGTCTTTAATAAATGTGCCAAGTGACTGTATTCATGCCCATTTCCCCTCAAGTTCTCGATAGTCATTACCTTTATTACTAGAGGGGGAAACAGAGGTACACAGAGATGGAGTGATGGAAGTGGAGAATTGAGAGGTGAAAGAGGACTGGGCGGTGAGGGAGACGAGGAGAAGGTACAAAGGGAGTGGAAGGGGGAGGAAGTGAGGAGAAGGTGAGAAGAGGAGAGAGAGGAATGGGGGTAGAGAGAGATAGAGATAGAGAGAGAGAGAGAGAGAGAGAGAGAGAGAGAGAGAGAGAGAGAGGAAGGAGAGAGAGAGAGAGAGAGAGAGAGAGAGAGAGAGAGAGAGAGAGAGAGAGAGAGAGAGAGAGAGAGAGAGAGAGAGAGAGAGAGAGAGAGAGAGAAAGAGAGAGAGAAGAGAGAGAGAGAGCAAGAGAGAGAGAGAGAGAGAGAGAGAGAGAGAGAGAGAGAGACAGAAGAGAGAGAGAGAGAGAGAGACACAAGAGAGAGAGAGAAGAGAGAGAGAGAAAAGAGAGAGAGAGAGAGAGAGAGAGAGAGAGAGAGAGAGAGAGAGAGAGAGAGAGAGAGAGAGAGAGAGAGAGAGAGAAACAGGATGAAGAGAATGGATAGTTAATTGGGAAGAGGAAGTAGTTAGGGATGCAGGGGGATGGAAAGGTGATATAAGAGGGTAGTCATATAGGGAAGAGGAGCTGAGATAATTGATGAAATAATAGGGAAAAGATAGGAGAAAGGAAGAGAGAGGGGTAAGAGTACAAAGTCGTGTGAGGAAGAGAAAGGAGAGAAAATGCAGGGACAGTAGGGTACACACACACACATAAAGTGACTGTGGCAATGAGAGAGAGGAGAGAGAGAGAGAGAGAGAGAGAGAGAGAGAGAGAGAGAGAAACTTGTATTTTTTTTTTATGTAGGTAGAGCCAGTTCTAGGAGTTCATTCTCCTCTTTACTCATTACAACTAATAATAACTCCAACATTTAATTTAGTGAATAATTAAGTTAATCATAAAGAGAGTTGTTTCCCCCAAGCTTACAAAGTAAATGTTATTTGATTTACCATAGTTTTATAAATAACTTTGATCTAAAAAACTCGATGCGATTATTTAATGGAGAGGATGGCATAGGTTGGGCTGCCGGGAGATGCATTAAAATGTTAAAACACTTCCTCTTTGCTAAATATTGTTGGCAGTAATGTTGTTTTATATATCTGTTAATGGATCCGGGCAGCATCGCACTGTGGCAGTGGCCATAAGAGCTCATGCATGCAGGGTAAAGCTCCTGATCATGGGTGACTTTAACCACAAGGAAATCGATTGGGAGAACTTGGAGCCACATGGGGGCCAAGATACATGGAGGACTAAGATGATGGAGGTGGTACTGGAAAACTTCATGTACCAACATGTAAGGGACACTACAAGAGAGAGAGGAGAGGATGAACCAGCAAAACTGGACCTACTATTCGCCTTGAGTAGTGCAGATATTGAGGACATCACACCATCACAGTCAAGGCCTCATCACTTGAAACAGGAAATATTGAGATTATCTCTGTTGTATTGATTGCGTAGCGACATAACGGCACTACTATAAACAGTGTCCGGAAAAAGGAGGTGATTGTGATTCACTGTCTCGGCTTACGATTCAGTACAACTTTTGCCATCATCAGAGCCTGAAACAGTAAAAGCGGAAATGACAATTGTGCATCAGAAATAAAAGCATTTGAGGATAAAGGTCGATGTTAAAACTTGAGTTTTCGATATTAAAGTCGAAATAAGTTCAAAGTTTCTCAGTTTAGTAGAAATGAGATCTCAAACCCACCACACAAAAAACAGGCAATATTAGCAGCGGCCACGAATTTCGGCTCTACTACTAAATTTTACAGCGAATTTCTCCAGCCAACAAGACTATATTCGGAGTCTAGCGCTTGTCCAAACTGCTGTCATTGAATAAAAAAAAATCGTTCAAATTATTGTAACATTATCAAAAGTGAATAAGGCATTTTAACCAGGGTAAGTATGATGTTTATTTGGTAAAGCGATCGATATCATTTATTAAGCTATGATAACACATTCTCCACAAAAAGCACGACATTGATACAAGTTGTGTACCTTAAAGTTTCGAGTCGTTTTGCCAATATCCAGGATCGCATCGCCATATGCAAATATACTAGACCAACAATGCAACACATTTTTTTAATTCCTTAGAAAATTAATTATCTCAAACAGGAGAACCGTGGTCCAGTTATTGCGATGCAGAATTATGATCACAATATCCTCCTGGGAGACGAGAATTTTCAAATAACAACAGCTCTAGCTCTGCTGGACCAGTGTCTACGATGCCCCGTAGCTACTTAATCACTGTGGAATGCTTGACGATATCATTATCCCAACTCAGGCTGACAGACTGCGTTACTTAAGAACTAAACCCAACCAGTATGATGGACTGTATTAGGGGTAAACATAGACAGCCCTTGTCCCCACTGTGTAACTATCATATTGTGTTGGTAACAGCACACTGCTGATTACACAATTTCGTTTAGTAATTAATAGAATATAGAAATTAGAACTACCCACCCCATTTTCCAGGTGCTGTATGAATCCTACTAGATTAATGCCTCCCCGTTTAATAATTAAATAATTCGCATTGTCAGGTTTTGCCAGCTTCACAACATAAATGGGAGTACATGTGAGAGACATAACAGAAAATCTTGCGGTCTATAAAGAAATCATCTCTTGCGAGAAAGTAAATCACTGAGCTACAACCACTGGAAGGACAGATATATTGGGGACTACTAGCTACCCGTATAACAGAGGACATACTTGGACAGAAAAGCTTGATCCTTTGTGTTTTATATACGTTGGAAAAACTAGTTCCTATAAGTCAGAGGTTGCTTTATACGTATATATGCGTGTGACCGCTACTCGCACCTTTGTCAGCGTGGTCGTGGAAAAGTGCCTTTGACAGTGCCTGTGTGGTTGGCATCACAAGCGAGCGAGTAATATTGGCAGACGCCCCAGTTGTTGTGTCCTCCCTCACACACAACCTTTCTTGTTCCAGACCTGGATTAGAATTTTACGCCTGTTTCTATTTGCTCTCACTCGCTTTTTTGTCTCTCTCTTTCTCTCTCACTCTCTCATTTGCTTTGCCTTTAACTCTCTGTCGCTCTCCCTTTTGTATTTCTCTTCTCTTCTACCAACATTTTGAGGTTAAGCATTCTTAACCATTTCTCCCTGCCTCTATTATCATTCCACCTCTGTCATTATATATCGCTGTTCAAAATGACTTTTGAAGGTGTGACATATCCCCAAATATTGTTAGTTATTCCTCAGGATGAAATCCTGAAGCGAGTCATTATTATAAAATGACCCATTCAGTGGCGCATGTACCATGGTGGGCCACGCCAG
>NC_091317.1:27484584-27612084 GCF_038502225.1 Cherax quadricarinatus | reverse complement strand
CCTCGGACAACATCGTCAGGGAACACCACCGCGAATCCAACACCGTCAAAAGATTTAGAACCATCTGCATAAACAGCGATGGCATGAGCATGCGACCAGAAGTAATCAAGAAAGAGAGAGCAAGAAGCAATCGTAGGCAGGAGAGCTTTGGCGCAAGGCAGTAGGGGAAAACAGACACGAACCGTCGGAACCTCCCAAGGAAAAAGGGAAAAGGCAGACGCTAAATGAACATACAAGGGAGGCAACTGGAGAGAAAACTGGAGTGAGTGAAGACGAAGAGAAAACGGTCGGAGTAGGCAGGGGTGCCGAAAAAATAATGGGCTTCGACTAACGTCTGACACCAATCTATACGTAGAAGGAACACGAAGGTCATGAGAGTGGACAAAGTAACGAAGGCAATGAGCATCACGACGATCAGCTAAGGAAGGAGCATTCGCCTCAGCATAGAGGCTTTCAACAGGGGATGAACGAAAGGCACCAAGGCATAAACGTAGACCCTGATGATGAAAGGGATCTAACTTAAAAAAGTTGTAGGAGAAACCACAGAATAGACTTGGTCACCATAATCCAGCTTGGACAATACTAGGGTGGAATGCAAACGGAAGAGAGTCCGACGATCTGCTCCCCATGAACGATGCGCAAGAATTTTAAGGAGATTCAGCAGACCATGGCAAACTGCCTTCAGAGAGGAAATGTGAGGTTTCCATGTCAACCGGCGATAGAAGAGGAGGCCAAGAAACTTGACCGTATCACATTCTGGAATACGTAAGCCGTCTAAATTCAATGGAATATTTGGAACAAGAGGACGTCTAGTGAAGGTAATGAAATGGGTTTTCGCTCTAGAAGATTTAAACCCATGAGAAGTGGTCAGTCACCATTACCAGGAGACATTTATAGCCAAGAGAAAAAGGGTAGTGCTAAGGACACAACCTTGTGGGACACCCTCGGCCTGAACAAAGTCTGAGGAAAGCGAGGCGCCAACACAGACACGAAAATGTCTGTCAGATAAGAAAGTAGCAAGGAAGGTTGGTAGATTACCACGGAGGCCTAAGGAGTGGGCTTGGGCTAAAATGTTAAACATCCAAGTGGTGTCATATGCCTTCTCAAGATCAAAAAAAGACTGCTAGGACGGACTGTTTGTTATCAAAGGCTTTTCGCACATATGTATCTAAGTGAAGCAAGGGGTTCAAGAAGAGCTGCCTTTGCAAAAGCCATATTGGTGAGGAGAAAGACTATTGTGAGTCTCCAAATACCATACCAGACGTTTATTCATGTTACTTCTTTCTTATTATTATTTTAAAGAAAAAAAGAAAGAAGGAAAGAAAAAAAATGAGGGACAGCAGAGGGACGGTCACTAGAAGGCATGAAATGGCAGTACGTTCCCCTCTTCATCCAAAAGGACCTCGAAACTGCAAGCAGTGCAGATGAAGCGTGGAACCCATGCCATACACTACCCTTCATGCCAGTAAACCAGCGCTCCAGGATAGCAACCTCACATCAACCGAGCCACCTCAGCGGACAAAAGAGAGGGCGGTCGGAAACCCACCAAAAAACATGCTTCCTTTGGCTGCCACCTCCCAGAACCGAGAGGAAGCCTCTGGAGATACACGTCACCTACAGGACACCCCCGCAAACTTCTCGGAAATTCGGAAAGGAAGCAGAGCGCCTCCAGATAATCCAGATTCCACGGCAAACTACACCACACCCGAGGAACCTCACGGAGCAGGACAAAACCCGGCACACTTCCCCCTACCTAGAAACCGTAATGCTAGAGGATAGTACCACAGAGGCAACAAATAGGACGGGGAAAAGGGAGAGTTGGGAGGGGGGAGGAAAAGGAAAAAAGGGGGAATGGGATAGGGATGAGAGGGTTGGGGGGTAATTAGGTTCGGTCTGAGGAAGGAGCAAAAGGATCTAATTCCTTAGACAAAGAGCCTCTTCACCGCATCAAGGAGCCCCGCTTGAAGACGTGTAGTCAGGTGAGTCAAAGCAGGAGGAGGCAGGATCACAGTGAAACCATCCACTAGTGTAAGTAGGTCTTCGTCCAAAAAATGGACAAGTATTGAAGAATTCCTTGTATAAATTTCAGTGATGTTGCAGTGTCTGATAGATGTGATAAGTGGTTTTGAAAACCGACAAGTTGAAGAGTGAGACACTTATGCAACATATGGGAATCTTTATTAAGTAAACTTTCCGCCAAACAGTGGCTTCAGCTCTATGAATATTGGTTTAGGGTTATACAAATTAGATTCATCTATAATTAATTAAATTTGGGAAGAATTTAAGGTATGTTTGATAAGTCCTCGACCATCCCACTCCCATTATAATGAGATGGGCGTAGTGTCATATGTGAGGTGACATCTCAGCCTTATAAATATTCTGTTTATTTTTACTGGTCCTTGATAATGTGGGAAGGTAGAAGTTATCAAAGGGAAACTAGACATCTATCTGAAAAACGTTCCAGATCAACCATGTTGTGATGGCTATGTAGGCCTGCGAGCCGCTCAAAACAACAGCCGTTTTGTCTGGCCTCAAGCCGGACTTCATCGGCTAGAAGAACCCTGGAGAATGATCGTAGGTGTATTACAGGTAACTTAACCTCTCCTAAAAGAATAAAAAGGTACGATACCGTGACTGGTACAATACACATATAAACCGCATATGAGAGTAAGAAACATATGACGACGTTTCGGTCCGACTTGGACCATTAACTAGTCACACAGGAGCACGAAGGGAAGAAACACTATATATATATACATATATATATATATATATATATATATATATATATATATATATATATATATATATATATATATATACATACATATATATATATACATACATATATATACATACATATATATACATACATACATATATATACATACATATATATACATACATATATATACATACATATATATACATACATATATATACATACATATATATATATACATACATATACACATACATATATATATATATACATACATTATATATATATATATATATATATATATATGTATATATATGTATGTATATATATATATGTATATATATATGTATATATATATATATATATGTATGTATATATACATATATATAATTGATAAACTGGCTTCTTATCTTCGTGCTTCTGTGTTACTAGTTAATGGTCCAAGTCGGACCGAAACGTCGTCATATATTTCTTTTTCCCATATGGGGGGTTACTGTGAATTAACCTCTCCTAACCTAACTAATGATGACACAGTGATCGAGTTCCACTAACCAGACAATACACTGCCTCACAGCCTTACCTGGAGTTTACCTGGAGAGAGTTTCGGGGGTCAACGCCCCCGCGGCCCGGTCTGTGACCAGGCCTCCTTCACTCCATTTTTTTTTTTAATAATTTCCTCCAGTATTCTTCCAGCATCTTGAAGTGCAGCGGTGCTCGTTCTGCCGTGTCTAAAAGTAATACAATAAATTATACTTCATTTTTCCTGTTACTTTGGAATGCAATTTCCACTTCTCAGCTGTGATAAATGGTTTTAATTTCACCGTTGTCTAAAATGTAATCTGGGCTATGTCCAGAGCTTACCTGTACTTTCTGCCTTCACCAGTATAATCCTAGTTTAAAAGTATTGGGATTTATGTTGATTTAAGTTTTCTGAATCTCATAACGTTTCTCAAACACTAAAAATAATGATTGTAAAATTGTGATTTCACACTTGTAATTAACTCAGAAAAACTCACATTTTTGAAATACAAAGATGTCAGTCTGAATATTTTTATCCCTAAACTGGGATCTGTGCTGAGGAGTTCAGAGTGGGATCTGTGATGTTGGGAGGGGGAGGAGCCCAGGGGATCTGTGATGCTGGGAGGGGAGAAGCAGGTATCTGTGATGTTGGGGGGAGGAGCCCCGAGTAGGGATCTGTGATCCTGGGAGGGGAGGAGCCCAGAGTAGGGATCTGTGATGCTGGGAGGGTAGGAGCCCAGAGTAGGGATCTGTGATCCTGGGAGGGGAGGAGCCCAGAGTAGGGATCTGTGATGCTGGGAGGGAAGGAGCCCAGAGTAGGGATCTGTGATGCTGGTAGGGGAGGAGCCCAGAGTAGGGATATGTGATGCTGGGAGGGGAGGAGCCCAGAGTAGGGATCTGTGATGCTCGGAGGGGAGGAGCCCAGAGTAGGGATCTGTGATCCTGGGAGGGGAGGAGCCCAGAGTAGGGATCTGTGATGCTGGGAGGGAAGGAGCCCAGAATAGGGATCTGTGATGCTGAGAGGGAAGGAGCCCAGAGTAGGGATCTGTGATGCTGGGAGGGAAGGAGCCCAGAGTAGGGATCTGTGATCCTGGGAGGGGAGGAGCCCAGAGTAGGGATCTGTGATGCTGGGAGAGAAGGAGCCCAGAGTAGGGGTCGAAGTTTTCAGTGTTGTTGTAAGGTTCACGTGAGAACAGTCTAGTATCGGATGTCTCATGATTACCAGACGGAGGGTCGAGCATCCTTCATGCTTATATCTCTGAGCGTAGAGATCTGAATGTGCTTCTCTCCGACAATTTTGTTTCTTGTCTATTTTCAAAGTGTCGGATTTCTGAGGTATTTACAACTGAGACCAAAAAAAAAAAATCTAATTTTTAACATGTTAAAACGTCATGAGATTCGGAATTCTCCAAGCAGTGTAAATCCCGTTGCAGTTAAACTGGGATTAGGGTGGAAAGGGCGGCGTATGCCGGCAATCTCTCGGTAAACCAGGATTGCATTTTAGACCTTGGTGAAATTAAAGATATTCATCACACGCGAGATGGGGAAATTGTAGTATTCCAAAGAAACAGGAGAAACAAAAGGAAGCAAAATTTAATCACTTTTCATTTGTATGTAGGAGGCCTCGGTCATGGACCGGGCGCGGGAGCCTTGACCCCATGGAACACCCGCCTACAATAGCTGCCTGCAAAAGCTAGTAATGACACAGTATAGCGCAAGCATTTAATGGGATAACGTTACACTCTATGTAGAGTTTTATGAAGTCATACTTATGCATGTTTGTGTGCATGTGACTTGACAAAAGTACACAGAACGAATCCTCCTCTAAGAAGCTCCTGTAGGAGCTGGGAATTTCTATTAACAAGAATTCTCGAATGCACTTCCATCTTATAACACGATTACATGGTTAATCTCATACAGAGGCTTGAGGACAGAAACTTTTATATTTCTTCCACATGCTCTAGTATAAAAGACTCCCTCCTTATACCTTTCAATACACAGGTCTTGCACTAGTGACTTATTCATTAGCTTGTACATATTGTATAATTTTGATATAAGGAAGCACATCTGACACAACAACACTATCGAATCTTAGTACAAAGGGTATATTCTATAATTCCAATGCTGACCTCTGGCCTACCTTATAGCAGTTCCTACTTTCACTAGTGGGTCCCGCTTCCTACTTCCACTAGTGGGTCCCGCTTCCTACTTCCACTAGTGGGTCCCGCTTCCTATTTCCACTAGTGGGTCCCGCTTCCTACTTCCACTAGTGGGTCCCACTTCCTACTTACACTAGTGGGTCTCGCCCACCTGAGACGATACCTCTCCAGCTCCAGTCTAAAACTCTCCGTCCTCATGTCTCTAATTTGACCGAAAAGCCTGCATCGCAAGCGAATTATCTCTCCAACAAAGACACCCAGATGTTGCACATGTGTATTATTTATCAACTTGTTATTATTCACATTTGATCTAAGGATACTTGCTCCAGTGAATATTTCGGTCTAGTACTTGTGTTTTTCGCCATTGTAAGACCGAGGTGTTGAGGGCGAGAGAATGTGGTTTCCTTGCTTTTCTCATGTTGATTTACGCTGGCCTAAGTATTAGCCAACAAGTGATATCCATATATCCTCCCGAGACTCCACACTTAGACTACCGAACACGACACGTGGGTCATCGGACACAACACTTGGACCACCGAACACGACACTTGGACCACCGAACACGACACTTGGACCACCGAACACGACGCTTGGACCCCGAGAACGAGGCTTGAACCACTGAGCCTCCAATCTTGGTGATTAATCCCGTTTCCCTAATTCAGTCCTTGTCATAATCCCCCCTCTCTCATATCCTTTCCTAATTACAGCCTACATTGAAGTGCAACCTGTATCCTGAGAGTGATTTCTGCATCCTGTGAGTGCATCCAGCATCCTGTGAGTGCATCCTTCACCAAATAAGTGCATCCTGCACCCTTTGAGTGCCTCCTGCATCCTGTGAGTGCATCTTGCATCTTCTAAATGCATCCTGCTTCCTATGAGTGTATCCTACGTATCCTTTGTCATGTTATTTACAACTAAATTTTAAATGTAAAAAGAGTTTGACGTTACTCCTTCTTAACCTAGTTTGGTCACACTTTCTTAACGCACCCGCACACCTAGACTCATCAAATATAACTCCCCGTAACTTCTGTCGAAATGTAACTACAAATCTATTAGCAACTGGCTAACCATAACAATCTCCCACATATTATTACATATCACTGAGAAAGATAAAGTGAATCTTCTATAATATTTGCTTTGGTTTCCCGTCATCGCACTCTCACATTTCCCTGTATCTTCTTTCCCCATGTCCTCTATGCTGATGTCTTCTTTACCCGTGTTTTCTGCCCCGATTCCCTATACCCGTGTTACAATATCCGTTTTCTCTATAACTCTATTATCTCCATTTGTGTTCTCCGTGTCCTGTATATCTGTATTCTCTATAATGTTTACTTTATACACGTAGGTAGTCTATCTCCGTGTCCTACATTATCGTGTCCTCAGTGTTCGTGTCGTCAGTTTCCGTTTCTTCTATATCTCCCTGTCTTGTTTTCCATTAACCTCGTTTTCTTCCTGATCTTCAATGACCTCTTTTTCTACTGTTGTCCAGAGCACTTATTGTCTGCGTCTAGGTCCAATCTTTATTGTAATGGATGTAAACAGATACATATGTAATCAACATATTGATAAACATTCTCCTGGAAAAGAAAAGAAATTTCCAACAATAAATCCAGAGTAGAAGGAGCCTTAACAATGAGCAGAGCTAATGATATGGATGAAATATATTCTAGTAACAAAAGCGATGAGATACATAAAACGGGAGTACTTGGATGAGAACCATGGTCGAGGAAGAAAAAAATGTTGAAAATTAGAAACATGTGCAACATCTGGGTATCTATACTGTAGACGTTTCGCTATCCAGTGGCTTTATCAATACAAATTCAAGGACATAATTGGAACTATATACAAAAGATGAAGTAATCAGTCCCTCAGCCTTGAGTTGATATGAAGAGCATCGTAGTCGTGAAGATTCTGGAGCACCGGCAAGAAGGCTGGTACTTATATACTGTCGTGAGGTGGAAAGGGATGGTTAGCAGACAAGGCCATAGTCGCTGGTAGGTGGGATTTCCCAGTGGAAGTAGCTCATCCCCAAGGGATGGGTTATTAATAGTGGTAACAGCCGTGAAGAAGGTTATGTAGACGTCCTCTGAACCAAGATTCAATCCCGCCTACCAGTGACTCTGGCCTTGTTTGCTACCCGTCCCTTTCCACCTCACGACAGTATTTACATAAGAACATAAGAATGGAGGAACACTGCAGAAGGCCTACTGGCCCATACGAGACAGGTCCTTATCAAAACGACCTCTACCTTATGCTACCCAAGAAATAACTCCCGTACCCAATGACACCAATCAAACCCAGCCCCTCCCACTCGTATATTTGTCCAGTCTCTTCTTAAAGCTACACAAGGTCCTAGCCTCTATCACCCCACTGGGAAGACTGTTCCACGCATCTACAACTCTGTTAGAAAACCAGTACTTACCTATATCCTTTCTAAATCTAAATTTATCCAACTTAAATCCATTATTTCTGGTTCTTACTTGGTTCGACACCCGCAGTACTTTATTAATATCTCCCTTGTTTATGCCCGTCATCCACTTATACACCTCAATGATATCTCCCCTCATTCTACGCCTCTCCAGAGAGCGGAGATTTAAGGCTTTAAGTCTATCTTCATACGGGAGGTTCCTTACACAGTAAATCATTTTAGTCATTCTTCTTTGTATGTTCTCTAATGAGTCTATATCCATCCTGTAGTAAGGGGACCAAAACTGAGCAGCATAATCTAAATGAGGCCTCACTAGTGATGTATAGAGCTGTAAAATAACTTTTTGACTTCTGTTACTTATACTTCTTGAGATAAATCCAAGTAATCTGTTGGCCTTGTTTCGCACACTAAGGCACTGCTGTCTTGGCTTTAGATTTCTGCTTACCATTATTCCCAAGTCTTTTTCACATTCTGTATGATCAAGCTCTACTTCACCAAGATTATAGCTTCGAGGGTTATTTTCACTAGCCTTCTTGCCGGTGCTCCAGAATCTTCACGACTACGATGCTCTTCATACCAACTCAAGGCTGAGGGACTGATTACCTCATCTTTTGTATATAGTTCCAATTTTGTCCTTGAATTTGTATTGATAAAGCCACTGGATGGCGAAACGTCTACAATAAAGTTACCCAGATGTTGCACATGTGTCTAATTTTCATCTTGACGGTATTGTATACCATTCATGTACAAAAAAAATGTTACCTACAGGACAACTGCTGGAAAAGGTACTGACCTGGCTGGAAAGGACTACTCTCCCCACCACAATGGCAACAGGAACCAACAGAATTTCACCCTATTTCATCCTCCAGTGAGCAAATACGTACGCGGTACTGATAACAGTGCAGTGTACTTTACTAATGACTCAGCGGAACCAAACAAGCGTGGAGCAACTGGAGTCAATCACGACGGACAAATAGACGGACTGAGACTACGTACAAGTCAAGTTAGTGCAAATCCATCAAACACAAAGGTAAAGCTGCACATTGTTCTTCACACAGATTCTATGATCGCACACTTATCCAAATAAGAGAATAAGACTTATCACATTTATCTTGAAAATCTTACAGTCGTAAATATATGCAGAATAAAAACAGATGGGTCACAAACCAAGTTGTAATCCAGAGGAACGGAATTGGGGATGAACAAGGCACATTCGTTTTACCACTCAGTCTAAGTCACAAGAAAAGGCCCAGAAGGCTGGACAACAAACACGAGAGATCCATAGTCATGTATCAAGATCAGTATTGTAGTATGACACGGCTCCAGAACGCCAAGAACCACCCTCCAACAGGACATTATCAGAAATGAGAGCACATACATTTATCGGCTACGATTTTACCCTTAAATAGAAAAGAAAATAATTGATAATACAGCAGAAGCACACTGTGAACACTGTCGCCAGACTGCTACCTATCCATTATCACAGTACATGTTGGACTTCCAGATAACACACCCAGTAAAAAGTCACTTGCTGCTCCCAAAACCACTGCCTAACCCAACGGTATATCCTCCAACTCAGTAACGTCCTCCACATTTTGTAATGTAGGTTATTTAGAGCTACTGAATTGATATGTACATCTTGTTATTCATACACCAGTGATGATGACATGTATTTTATAACACCATCCCAAGACTCGCACTCTAGTGGTGAAGCGCCAAGTGTTTCACCTCACCATCCCAGTGGTGAAGAGTCAAGTGATCCACTACTTCATCCCAGAAGTCACACATCAGGGATGAAGCGTCAGGTGTTCTACAACGTCATCCCAGTAGTCACACAAGTGTTCTTCCACACACACACACACACACACACACACACACACTGTATGATCCAGAGTCAAGAACACAACTGTTTAGCGTTGACATACAAAAGTTATTAACGTGCTCTTAATGACTTATTCATGTGACCCATTCATATGAGCACTACCCACGTCATCTTATTTCTCTGAAAATGAAATTAACTGCGCCACAACAAACTTAAGTGGTAGAAGATTATAAGCATTCAGAATCTGGAGTGAACACGCACTATGAGCAACATATACTCGCAGAAAAAGAATACACACTCAGAATTACAGTAAATACCATCAGAATGAAAGCAAACACACTCAGTATGAACGTAATGCACTCAGAACTTAGGTGAACACTCAGTAAACACATGAGTCACAGAAGGAAAAAATACTAGCAACACGAAAAATAGTTATCAAACACACTAGAGGAGAGATACACTAAAAGAGAGACGATTACTAAATCGTAAATCCTTAGAGAACTGAGTTAGGGATAGGAAAGTAGCAGAACCTAAGAATTTGCTGATATGCAAACTGAGATGCAACAACTGTGGGAAAAACACGACCACCAATGCTCCATATCTAGGAACACACTAAACCTAAGCAACGTTATTTCGATAACGTATTCTGGTATTATTTCCCATAGGTGTGCAAAACATTACTTATAGCTGAGACAATGATACGAGATATTATAGCCAGAATATATACCAAATGATTATAATATATATATATATATATATATATATATATATATATATATATATATATATATATATGCAAAACAACCACTGTGAAAGAATAGAGAAATTCCAAGCGCTTTCGTGACTACTCGTGAGTAGTCACGAAAGCGCTTGGAATTTCTCTATCTTTCACAGTGGTTTTTTGCATATTCTGAAATCATCTGTTTACTGTGATCTTATTGCACACACACACACACACACATATATATATATATATATATATATATATATATATATATATATATATATATATATATGAGATGAGATGAAAATATTTTCAGGATTGTAAGTAGAGTTGTGAGGTGCCAGACCATAACTAGCTACATACAGATTTAAAACAAATAAACTAGGAAGATAGATCCTAGAGGTGACACCACCAGGATGTGGTCCTTCATCGTCACTACATTCCACTTTTTATTGGTGGAAATCACGCAGGAATTTTAGATTATAATTGTCAATTATCATGTGTCATGGTCTGTTTGTCTCTTTCGTCGCACTCTTTCTGTCTCTCTGTCTGCCTTTCCCATTTAGTCTCTCTCTCTTTCCCTTCTCCCTCCCCCTCTCTTCCTCTCTCGCTCTCTCTCTCGCTCTCTCTCTCGCTCTCTCTCTTTCTCTCTCTCATTCAGGTTAGCTCTGAGCCAGGGCATCGTTCACGTTCTTCCATCATGGCAGCTGACCCGTCTATTAAGCCTTCTGTCTGCTCACGCAAATTAATTAAATCAGTTCTTTGTGTTAACATCAGTTAAGGAGGGTTCCATCTTGCTTTGGCATATGCAGGAAACAAAGAATAAGATCACAGTAAACCGGTAATATCAGAATATGTAAAACAACCACTGTGAAAGAATAGCGAAATTCCAATCGCATTTATGACTTCTCACATAATCAAGGAGCTGTAAAAAGCAAAACATCAAAGGAAGGCATATAAAGGGTCAAGACTACACCTCACCATCACGTCACCACAACAAAGCTACACCTCACACACGCGTGACGACACCCGACTCTGTGAAACCCACCTAATACTCTACCCAAGAATTAAGATTTATTATTTGTCTAATGTATCATTAAATTTTAAATGAGTTCTCGTTAATTGACCAGTTTTACCTATTTGGCACGATATACAATATATATATATATATATATATATATATATATATATATATATATATAATATATATAATAATATATATATATATATATATATATATATATATATATATATATATATATATATATATTTGGGATATTTGGAAGAGGACGTGTCAGCGGATGGGTCTATGAAAGATGAGATGAATCATAGAATTGATGAGGGAAAAAGAGTGAGTGGTGCACTTAGGAGTCTGTGGAGACAAAAAACTTTGTCCTTGGAGGCAAAGACGGGAATATATGAGAGTATAGTTTTACCAACGCTCTTATATGGGTGTGAAGCATGGGTGATGAATGTTGCAGCGAGGAGAAGGCCGGAGGCAGTGGAGATGTCATGTCTGAGGGCAATGTGTGGTGTGAATATAATGCAGAGAATTCGTAGTTTGGAAGTTAGGAGGAGGTGTGGGATTACCAAAACTGTTGTCCAGAGGGCTGAGGAAGGGTTGTTGAGGTGGTTCGGACATGTAGAGAGAATGGAGCGAAACAGAATGACTTCAAGAGTGTATCAGTCTGTAGTGGAAGGAAGGCGGGGTAGGGGTCGGCCTAGGAAAGGTTGGAGGGAGGGGGTAAAGGAGGTTTTGTGTGCGAGGGGCTTGGACTTCCAGCAGGCATGCGTGAGCGTGTTTGATAGGAGTGAATGGAGACAAATGGGTTTTAATACTTGACGTGCTGTTGGAGTGTGAGCAAAGTAACATATATGAAGGGATTCAGGGAAACCGGCAGGCCGGACTTGAGTCCTGGAGATGGGAAGTACAGTGCCTGCACTCTGAAGGAGGGGTGTTAATGTTGCAGTTTAAAAACTGTAGTGTAAAGCACCCTTCTGGCAAGACAGTGATGGAGTGAATGATGGTGAAAGTTTTTCTTTTTCGGGCCACCCTGCCTTGGTGGGAATCGGCCAGTGTGATAATAAATAAATAAATTATATAATATATATATATATATATATATATATATATATATATATATATATATATATATATTTATTAATATTTTGTTAGATAGGAGTGAATGGAGACGAATGGTACTTGGGACTTGACAATCTGTTGGAGTGTGAGCAGGGTAATATTTAGTGAAGGGATTCAGGGAAACCGGTTATTTTCATATAGTCGGACTTGAGTCCTGGAAATGGGAAGTACAATGCCTGCACTTTAAAGGAGGGGTTTGGGATATTGGCAGTTTGGAGGGATATGTTGTATATCTTTATATGTGTATGCTTCTAAACTGTTGTATTCTGAGCACCTCTGCAAAAGCAGTGATAATGTGCGAGTGTGGTGAAAGTGTTGAATGATGATGAAAGTATTTTCTTTTTGGGGATTTTCTTTTTTTTTTGGGTCACCCTGCCTCGGTGGGAGACGGCCGACTTGTTGAAAAAAAACTTTATATATATATATATATATATATATATATATATATATATATATATATATATATATATATATATATTTATATATATATATATATATTGGTGATTGGTGGAATGATGAAGTAAAGGGTGTGATAAAAGAGAAAAAGGTAGCTTATAAGAGGTTTTTGCAAAGCAGAAGTGTTGTAAGAAGAGCAGAGTATATGGAGAGTAAAAGAAAGGTGAAGAGAGTGGTGAGAGAGTGCAAAAGGAGAGCAGATGATAGAGTGGGAGAGGCACTGTCAAGAAATTTTAATGAAAATAAGAAAAAAATTTGGAGTGAGTTAAACAAGTTAAGAAAGCCTAGGGAAAGTATGGATTTGTCAGTTAAAAACAGAGTTGGGGAGTTAGTAGATGGGGAGAGGGAGGTATTAGGTAGATGGCGAGAATATTTTGAGGAACTTTTAAATGTTAAGGAAGAAAGAGAGGCGGTAATTTCATGCACTGATCAGGGAGGTATACCATCTTTTAGAAGTGAAGAAGAGCAGAATGTAAGTGTGGGGGAGGTACGTGAGGCATTACGTAGAATGAAAGGGGGTAAAGCAGCTGGAACTGGTGGGATCATGACAGAAATGTTAAAAGCAGGGGGGGATATAGTGTTGGAGTGGTTGGTACTTTTGTTTAATAAATGTATGAAAGAGGGGAAGGTACCTAGGGATTGGCGGAGAGCATGTATAGTCCCTTTATATAAAGGGAAAGGGGACAAAAGAGATTGTAAAAATTATAGAGGAATAAGTTTACTGAGTATACCAGGAAAAGTGTACGGTAGGGTTATAATTGAAAGAATTAGAGGTAAGACAGAATGTAGGATTGCGGATGAGCAAGGAGGTTTCAGAGTGGGTAGGGAATGTGTAGATCAAGTGTTTACTTTGAAGCATATATGTGAACAGTATTTAGATAAAGGTAGGGAAGTTTTTATTGCATTTATGGATTTAGAAAAGGCATATGATAGAGTGGATAGAGGAGCAATGTGGCAGATGTTGCAAGTATATGGAATAGGTGGTAAGTTACTAAATGCTGTTAAGTTTTTGTGAGGATAGTGAGGCTCAGGTTAGGGTGAGTAGAAGAGAGGGAGACTACTTCCCGGTAAAAGTAGGTCTTAGACAGGGATTTGTAATGTCACCATGGTTGTTTAATATATTTATAGATGGGGTTGTAAAGGAAGTAAATGCTAGGGTGTTCGGGAGAGGGGTGGGAAAAAATTTTGGGGAATCAAATTCAAAATGGGAATTGACACAGTTACTTTTTGCTGATGATACTGTGCTTATGGGAGATTCTAAAGAAAAATTGCAGAGGTTAGTGGATGAGTTGGGGAATGTGTATAAAGGTATAAAGTTGAAAGTGAACATAGAAAAGAGTAAGGTGATAAGGGTATCAAATGATTTAGATAAAGAAAAATTGGATATCAAATTGGGGAGGAGGAGTATGGAAGAAGTGAATGTTTTCAGATACTTGGGAGTTGACGTGTCGGCGGATGGATTTAAGAAGGATGAGATAAATCATAGAATTGATGAGGGAAAGAAGGTGAGTGGTGCGTTGAGGTATATGTGGAGTCAAAAAACATTATCTATGGAGGCAAAGAAGGGAATGTATGAAAGTATAGTAGTACCAACACTCTAATATGGGTGTGAAGCTTGGGTGGTAAATGCAGCAGCGAGGAGACGGTTGGAGGCAGTGGAGATGTCCTGTTTAAGGGCAATGTGTGGTGTAAATATTATGCAGAAAATTCGGAGTGTGGAAATTAGGAAAAGGTGTGGAGTTAATAAAAGTATTAGTCAGAGGGCAGAAGAGGGGTTGTTGAGGTGATTTGGTCATTTAGAGAGAATGGATCAAAGTAGAATGACATGGAAAGCATATAAATCTATAGGGAAAGGAAGGCGGGGTAGGGGTCGTCCTCGAAAGGGTTGGAGAGAGGGGGTAAAGGAGGTTATGTGGGCGAGGGGCTTGGACTTCCAGCAAGCGTGCGTGAGCGTGTTAGATAGGAGTGAATGGAGACGAATGGTACTTGGGACCTGACGATCTGTTGGAGTGTGAGCAGGGTAATATTTAGTGAAGGGTTTCAGGGAAACCGGTTATTTTCATATAGTCGGACTTGAGTCCTGGAAATGGGAAGTACAATGCTTGCACTTTAAAGGAGGGGTTTGGGATATTGGCAGTTTGGAGGGATATGTTTTTATCTTTATATGTATATGCTTCTAAACTGTTGTATTCTGAGCACCTCTGCAAAAACAGTGATAATGTGTGAGTGTGGTGAAAGTGTTGAATGATGATGAAAGTATTTTCTTTTTGGGGATTTTCTTTTTTTTTTTTTTGGGGTCACCCTGCCTCGGTGGGAGACGGCCGACTTGTTGAAAAAAAAAAAAAAAATTATATATATATATATATATATATATATATATATATATATATATATATATATATATATATATATATTTCCTTTTCTTTTACCGCAGACGACTACACTTCTACGAGTTTTCGTCAGGACAGTGTCATGAAATGTCGGCAACGCTCGCCCTGTGTTTTTGAACAAGTGTCGCACCCCACCATAACTTTACTCTGGAAATTTCTCAAAATATGGGTTCCCTTTTTTTTATTATTTGGAGCGCTGTTTGTTGAAAAGAATGGAACACTGCTTCTGTACCGTAAGTTTAAACGCTTGAAAGGTTGGTCCACTTTTATCAGCGACACTTTTTTGGTAGTGATTCGTCACAGAGACACACAGATAATTAGCACATGCACACAGACAGACACACAGACAGCAGACAGACAGACAGACAGACAGACACATACACACACACACACAGTAGAAGTTGGAGCACCTTGAATTTAGTAGATTCATGAGGAAATCACAGCTCGCAAATCTGCGAGAATTTTATGATAAGGTTACGAAAGTTAAACAGGAAAGAGAGAGAGAGAGAGAGAGAGAGAGAGAGAGAGAGAGAGAGAGAGAGAGAGAGAGAGAGAGAGAGAGAGAGAGAGAGAGAGAGAGACAGAGAGAGACAGAGAGAGAGAGAGAGAGAGAAAGAAAGAAAGAAGAATGGGTAGGCTGTATATTTATAACTGCAAGAAGGCTTTCGAAGGAATATCTTACATGAGACCGCCAAAAAAACTGGAGTAGCAGCCTGGAATGACAGAGGAAGTACTACTGTGGTTCATGGAATACTAACAGGAAGAAAATAGCGAGATGTTATCCTAGAGGAAGCTTCGGGATGGGAAAGTGTGACAGCCAGGTTCTTACACCAGCCCTCTTTCTTTTGTATGTGAACGACGTGACAGATGAAATGAAATCAAAGGTGTCTCTGTTTTCAAATGACGTAAAACGCATAATACTAATATGAACAATATCATATAAGTATAAACGAGTATAAAATCAAGACCGGGAAGCTGCAACGAGAAGGGATGTTCAGTATATTTAACTTCAACAACCGTAGAATTGAATGGGACAAAATTAACTAAGAACTATCAGATATACCAGTCCACTGAGTCTTGATATTTAATCTCAATGTCTCAGAGACGTCACAGCGCAATATTTGGGTGGTGTCACGTGTTTTCTTGTTCATACATTCGGAGAGCAACACTGATCTAATTTGGCACTCAGATTGAAGAGAGACAAAGCCCCATGTTAGGTATCACTAGTTGTTAACCCAAGACTGCTGTCCCCGGGACTTCAACATCCCAGCCCACTTAAACGACGGCGATGCTCTGGGTCAATGTTGCCAAAAATGGTTAAGGAGAGTGTTAATCGCTCGATACGTCAGTATGTCAGTCACAATGACATTCATAAAAACTCAAACTATTGGGACCTTGTGACAAATAGGTATCGTTTCCTAACATTACAAGGTATTACAAGGGACACTTGCTAGCAGGGGACTTAGTATGGCTCTCTAGCATGGTGGGAGAGAACAGTTATCCTCCCTACGCCTCCTCCAGCAGAGAGGAGATAATGGTCACAGGCCTCCTTGTGCTGGCACATGAAAATTAAAAAATCAATAATATCAGAATAGGGAGGTACAGGTATCATTATTATGAAAAATACTGTTTCTGGAAGATGTGATTGACATACCAAGAGAGATACAGTCAGATGTATTCCTGTCACATATGATGCAAAATTAATGGGAATAAGATAACAAAGGGGTGCAATTAAACCTGACAAGTGGTCAATGGAATTCAACGCCAGCAAATGTAAGGTTATGAAATTGGGAAAATGTAAGAAAACCGGAAATTTAGTGTAGCCTCGGGGAGACAGAGGTTGCTAACCCCATTCATGGAGGAAGACCAGAGGGTGAGCATGCCGCCGAACATATCGCCAGAGGAATACATCAGTCTAATAACCAGTGTTTGGTAAATTTTAGGCTAATTTTCTGGAATCACAAGGAATCATTCGCAGCCCAGTATACGACATACATAAAGCTCATCTTGGAGTATATAGAACCGGTAAAGGAACCATACGTGATTAAACATAAGAAACCGGTGAGTGTGCAGAGGTATGCAACGATACTAATCCCAATGTGAATGCTAAAGAAATTCAGTCTGACGACATCTGAGGAAGGAAGAACCAAGGGAAACGTGAGAACGACATACAAAATGCTCATAAAACTTCACAGCATTTATAGCGAGAGACTGATCGAGAGACGGAAAGCAGATTCATAATTGAGAAAAGATAGATCACTGGGTTGTCAGAAATTATTTTTTTAATTCCGAGCGTGGTCACGAAGTTGAATGACCTATACAAAGATGTAGCAGAGGCAGGCGCCATGCATAACTAAGAATAGGTATGGCATGACCCAAGAAGCTAAAGAGGAGTAAACCAAGGAAGTGGTAAGTTATGATTGAGGAGCAACAAATGACATTCAATCTTTGCAAAAACAAATGCGTGAATACACACACACACACACACGAGAGAAGTCGTAGAGCCAGAAATGAATATGCACAGGTAAGAAGGGAGGCCCAACGTCAATACGAAAATGACATAGCAGCGAAAGCCAAATCTCGCCCACATCAAGAGAAAAAACAACAGTCAAGGACCAGGTAATCAGGCTGAGGACGGAAGGAGGAGAGATCACAAGAAATGACCGCGAAGTATGTGAGGAACTCAACATGAAATTCAAAGAAGTGTTCACAGAGGAGACAGAAGGGCCTCCAGAAAGACAGAGAGGTGGGGTACACCATCAGCTGTTGGACAATACATACAACCGAGGAAGAAGTGAAGAGGCTGGTAAGTGAGCTAGATACTTCAAAGGCGATGGGGGCCGGATAACATCTCTCTATGGGTCGTGAAAGAGGGAGCAGAGGCACTCTGTGTACCACTAACAACAATCTTCAACACATCTATCGAAACAAGGCGACTACCTTAGGTATGGAAGACAGTAAATGTAGTCAAAATTTAAAAAAAAAGGAGACAGAAACGAAGCATTAAACTACAGACCACTGTCAGTGACATGTATAATATGCAAAGTCATGGAGATTATCAGAAGATTGGTGAAGCACCTACAAAGGAATTAGCATATCAACGACCGTCAGCACGGTTTCAGGGGCGGGAAATCCTGTGTCACAAACCTACTGGAGTTCTATGACAGGGTGACAACAGTAAGACAAGAGAGAGAGAGGTGTGGGTAGATTGCATTTTCTTGGACTGTAAGAAGGCGCTTGACACAGTTCCACACAAGAGATTAGTGCAAAAGCTGGAGGACCAGGCAGGGATAACAGGGAAGGCACTGCCGTGGATCAAGGAATACCTGTCAGGGAGACAACACCAAGTCATGGTATGTGGCGAGGTGTCAGAGTGGGCGCCTGTGACGAGCGAGGTTCCACAGGGGTCAGTCCTAGGACATGTATTTGAGAACATGACGGGAGGAATAGACTATGAAGTGTCTCTGTTTGCAGATGATGTGAAGTTGATGAGAAGAATACACTCGGACGAGGACCAGGCAGAACTACAAAGGGATCTGGACAGGCTGCAGGCCTGGTCCAGCAACTGGCTCCTGGAGTTCAACCCCACCAAGTGCAAAGTCATGAAGATTATGGTAGGGCAAAGAAGACTGCAGACGGAGTACAGTCTAGGAAGCAAAAAACTACAAACCTCACTTAAGGAAAAGGATCTTGGGGTGAGTATAACACCGGGCACATCTCCTAAGGCGCACGTCAACCAAATAACTGCTGCAGCATACGGACGCTTAACAAACCTAAGAACAGCATTCCGACATCATTCCGACAGCATTCCGACGTTCAGGACCCTGTACACTGTGTACGTTTGGCCCATATTGGAGTATGGAGCACCAGTTTGGAACCCACACCTAGCCAAGCACGTAAGGAATCTAGAGAAAATGCAAAGTTTTGCAACAAGACTAGTCCCGGAGCTAAAGGGCATATCCTACAAGGAGAGGTTAAGTGAAATCGACCTGACGACACTAGAGGACAGGAGAGATAGTGGGATATGATAACGACATATAAAATACCGAGAAGTATCGACAAGGTGGACAGAGACAGGATGTGCCAGAGATGGGACACAGCAACAAGGGGTCACAGTTGGAAGATGAAGACTCAGATGAATCACAGGGATGTTAGGAAGTATTTCTTCAGTCATAATGTTACCAGTAAGTGGAATAGTCTGGGAAGTGATGTAGTGGAGGCAAGATCCATACATAGCTTTAAGAAGAAATATGATAAAGCTCATGGAGCAGGAAGAGTGACCTAGTAGTGGCCAGGGAAGAGGCGGGGCCAGGAGCTGTGACTCGACCTCTGCAACCACAACTTGGTTAGTATACACACACACACACACACACACACACACACACACACACACACACGACACACTAGCACGGATTTAAAGATAACAAATTGTGCCTTACACGTTTTAATCAAATTAAATGCTTGAATGGCGAGAGTTGTTCCAGAACAGGGAAGGGTGAGCGAACTTCTATTTTCCTGTGTTGTAGGCCTTTGACACTGTACCCCCAGAGAAGACTTATTCTCCAAATAGACAAGGATGGTGTACAAATACGATACCAGAGAAACAAATGTAATCATGAAGGACTCACTAGGGTGGAGAAGCACAGTTATTCAGATTTAGTTTTCAGATTCTTCCAAGTCCTGTCACAACGAATTCCCATTTTTACAAAGATTTTTTTTTTTTCGCGAATTCCAACCTTAATTTCTGAGTGTTCCCTGTAGGCTTTCTCTGCTCTAAATGTCTTTAGTTTGCCCCTATATTCTGCACACTACCTATCAACAAAATGCAATTAAAAATGGTCTTATTTAAGAAGCATGAATGATTATTGCACATCAGTTATCCACCTTTAGTCCCATAGTTTTGAGTTATCTATTGTAGCCAGAGAGGCGTAAAAATGCCTCTCCGTTTATTCCTCTCATCTCAAATCTCCATTGATTTCTGAATACCAGTGCTACGCCTTCTGTCCTTCCTGATAAACTGATGAAAAGATGGTAAATTGCATCTAAGTTTTGTAGTGTTCCACTCCTTAGTTGTCTGGTTTCCTGTTCCTTTGTGATGGAGGGACTTGGAGGGGGAAACAGGGTAGGGACTGAGAATTAAAATGAGAGGTAGTTGAGGAGATGATTCTTGCACCGAAATGGGTGAGGATTATATATAAAGGTGTGGGTGGATGGAACAGGTGGTGAGTAGAAGTGGGAGAGGAGGCCATGATGAGAGGGAGTTCTGTGTGCTGTGTGTGTTGCATGTGTAGAGAGAGAGAGAGAGAGAGAGAGAGAGAGGGAGAGCGAGAGAGAGAGAGAGAGCCCTGCGGGCGTTCCCACAATGTAATTATCATATAGAATAGTGTTTCGGCAAATGCGGGTGTTCCATTAATGAAACTGTTATATAGAACAAAGTATTTGCTCATTGCGAGTATTCCCACAATACACCTGTCATGTTGAAACTACACTTTGCGTTTGATCCCACACTATAACTGTTTATTTACAAGAGCGGCAGCACAATGTGAATGTAGTCAGCTTTGCTTAAAAATATCAAGGATCTTACCTAGTCATATATAATGAAGATTTTTCACTTGAAGCTCTGCTAACAGTGCCTAGCGTCAATTGCAACCAATAAGAAGGCATGTGAAGCACTTCTTACTATCATGATATAAATGTAACTTTAATTTTTAAAGGGGTAGATCAGTAAGCCAGTAGAAGGCCTCTGTCAGATTACTTGAAGCTCCAGTGGCCGGTCATCATATATGAGTACGACCCGCATCAGGAAATGCACGATTTTAGGAAATTTCTATTGTCGTATTAAAGAAAATGTGACTCAAGAAATCGTAATGACACGATTGCAAACAAACCATACCCCCGGCCGGGATTGAACCCGCGGTCATAGAGTCTGGATGAATCTTATTGTGGCTAGCTGGTCTAGTGGCTAACGCGACGGGCTGGAGTTTTGAGACTATGACCGCGGGTTCAATCCCGGCCGGGGGTATGGTTAAAGAAAATGTGTCTAGGGGAACTCTTAAACAAGCAGGAGATGATCTTATTTTAAAGACATTAACCCCACCTAACTCTTACATAGACACTGTTCTAAGCACAAAAGTGGGCAGAAAAATAGACCCCTAAGTGCCCCTCAATTTATCGGTGTGGAACTACATTTACGATAGTCCAACGAATTCATATACAAATCTGGGCTCAGATTATGTACAGTGGCCTCAATTATAAAGGGGTCAAGTTTGAACAAACCAAAACTATTATTATTAAATGAACATTTATCATGTTTTATGACTTCCAATTCTAAAACATATCTTTACAGCCAAGAAGAGCAAGGAACCAGGACTATGGCTTCTGACCAATTTAGTGTGGTTGAATATCGTATTCGATTCCTGAGTTGTCCGTATTGAATATCAGTGTTGCGTTAACCTAACATCTAGAGGTTTGCCACTCTGTCCCACAGAAGATAAGTTTCAGCCATTACGACTAATCCTGACAACACCAAAACAGTGTAGAGGGAAATTCTTGATTAAAATGCTTTTAACCATCTGTGAATTTTTAAAAAGCATTTGTGTGTTGAATATTTTTAGGACATTCAGCAAGACAGACAAATCCTCATTGTATGGAAGAACCAATACATTCTTAATCTGAGATATTTTCCTAGGTTCAGTCCTATGATAAGTTTTCTCTATCTGTCAGTAAAGCCATTTCTACAAACTTCTCAGGGTACCGTAGCTGTGTAGCAATATCAAAGATTTTCCTTATTTCCTCATTGAGAAACTCGGCTGTACCCTGTGCTATAAGACACCACTTTAATAATTTAAATACATTAAAAAAGACAGTTATAATCACGATAGTGTTTAATTTAAAACTTGACGAGCAAATAAAGCCAAGTTGTATAGTAGTGTTCTAGTGTGACGACCCACGTAAGGTTGAGACAGGGGTTGGGGGTATACGAGTCCAGGATTTTCAGTAGCCGCGTGCTGACGATGGCTTATTAGTGTCACTAGATGATGGTAAATGGCTGATGTAGGAGCCCATGTAATCACAACTCTGTCAGCACGTTAGCAGATACCCTCCATACAGAGGAAATATCAACACGTTCGAAGATACCCTCCACACTGAGGAAGCACTAAATGTCCCGAACACAGCAGCGACTGAGGGAGAGTGTTGGAGGTACTGAGACACCTCTAGTAAATTATCAATTAATTATCCGCACATATGGCTCAGGCGCTGTAACTGCTGACCAGGCAATTATGACAGGCCTGAGAAATGCAGAACAGAAGAGGTGACAACGGCTGAAGGCCACAAGAATAAAATATTATGTCAATAGTATTTATGGTCATTGCAATCACCGTTTAACAACCCACAAATGTAGTCTTACCAAAGCAGACGGGAATCCGTATCGAAGTGAATTCCACCGGACGCCCAGCTTACCAAGTAAGTTATCCAGGTGGCGTTGCTGTTGGAAAACTTCCCCTCACTCTGGAAAAGTACCATTACAGCGATACTACCCTAATTTATATACAGAAATGTTCATCACGTAGACGTCTTTCCTTATACTCGTGAGAAAACACCAACCGAATAATTTCTGCAGCATGTGTATGATTGGCGACCAAGGATTAGCAGTAAAGAATCTCATTAAAGAACCATTTATAACCTTATATACAACATATATCAACCATGTCATAGAGAATGCAATACCAGCATCGATCATCATGTCTAGAGAATAGACCAAGTTCGGAAGTTAGCAAAGAGACTAGTCCCGGGGCTAAAGAGAATATCAAACGTAGAAAATCTAATGGAACTGAACCTGATGACATTATAAGAACGATCAAGCTAGACATGGACATGATACAAAAAAAAATTATTGAAAAATTTGGTGTGGTGGACACAGAAAGACTGTCGGAAAGGTGGGAAGTGAGAACAGGTATTTACAGTTAATAGTTAAAGAGTGAGCGAGAGGAACAGCAGGAAAAAAAAATACAGCCCCTAGGGGGTCATATAAAATAGCCCGGATCAGGAAGCGGTGGAGGCAGAATTCAATCAATACAACTTTAAGAATATGTATGAAAGAGCCCAAGAGATCAGGAATTATTGATTGCTGTCAGGACCAGGCTGAAGGAAGAACCAGGAACTGAGATTCGACTCCTGCTACCAGAACCAGTTGAGTACAAATTGTTGGGGAAACACACACACACACACACACACACACACATATACATACAGAGGAGGAGGAAGAGGGAATAAACCAGCAAGGCTTGGCTTTGTATTCACCATAAACAATCCTGATGGAGGGGGCAGAATCTAAGAAGTCTATTGATGTTAGCGACCACACAGTACAGAGTTTCAAATACCCTGTGGAAGAAAACTTGAAGAGAAACATAGCATGGGAAGGAAGGATAATACCATATCTTAAAAGACACTACATAGCCATGAGAAAATTTCTAAATGAAGCGCAGTATGGAAAGTGAACCAGAAGAAAAGACAACGAAAGAATTGATGCAGTTCATAGTTATAAGGTGCTCAGAGGAAACGAAAAAAATAATTTAAATGTAAGAGAAGAAGCAATTGAAAAAGCATAGAGAGCCCATGGTTAACCCAGAGATTCAGAGAGGTAAAAGATGATAATGCATAGAAAAAATATGGAAAGCAAATAACCAAGACAAAGAGGGAAGAGAGCAAAAGAGCTGGAAACGAAAGTACACAGGTAAAATGAGAGAGCGACATTTTATGAATTAGACAGCATCAAAAGTCAAAGTTCAGCCGAAGTTATTATAGAGCCTCTACAGAAGGAGGAGAACAATTAATACCATCTAATAAGGGAAAAGAGAGGAAGAGAACTCACAAGAAATGTCCAGAAAGTTTGCGGGAAGCTGAACAAAAGAACTCATGAGGTATTCTCGGAGGAAAGGGGGGACATTAGCAGATAGTAAAAGAGAAAGAGTTGTAGTAGTAGCAAACGAACTTACTGTTGTGGCTAATATTAGTCTCAAAACTAAAAAGAAGACTGCAAATAGTTCCAAGTTATTGAGGGAAACTATAGATAGAAAAAGCGGTTATTAAATACTGAATAAAAAATGATGAAAGAAGAGCTGCACGTAAATGAGTTGACAAAATGCATACTAGATTTCAATATTCATTAAAACTTTGTAGGGTACAGGCGAATTTGAAAATATGAGAAAGAAAAGCACAGGCAACTAAAAATAACCTTTACACAGATTTAGTATAGAAAAGAAAGTTAACGACATAGAGAAACAGGAAAGCTATAATATACACATTAGAAAAGACGTATCAAAGGATATTCGAGTGAAAATAGAAGATTTCATAAACACTTCTAAAAGACTGGATAAGAAGAGAGATGAGGAATATTTGTTGAAGATAGGATACCAAGAACAAACTTCTGTTCCCGTAACTACAATTAGGTAATTACACCTTTTCGTGAAGTGCATTACCAATACTATACGCAAACATGCAGAGGCCACTAGGAATTTATATAAAATTTTGTAAATCATAAGTATAATATACGTATATATATATATATATATATATATATATATATATATATATATATATATATATATATATATATATATATATATATATATATATTCACACTTCACAGACACGCACATGCATATATATATATACATACATCTAGGTTTTTCTCCTTTTTCTAAATAGCTCTTGTTCTTTTTTATTTCTTCTATTGTCCATGGAAGTGGAAAAAAATTTCCTCCGAACCATGCGTTCGTCCTTATAAGGCGATGAAAATGGGAAGAAATCTAATTTTAACTTCCTCCTTGTAGCGTCAAGTTACTTGAAAATGAGAAGAAGAAATTAGGAAACTGGGATTAAAATGTGAGTGATTTGAGTGAGATGACTTGAACCAGAAATGGCTGATGTTATATATGAAAGAGTTGGGTGGATGAAACAAAGTGGAAAGGTTAGAAAGTGGGGAAACATGATGGGGATTTAAATCGGGGTTCTGGAAAAGAGAGAGAGAAAGGAAGGGGAGAGTAATGTTAAATGATCAGTTATGGAATAGAAAAGTGTTATGAATGATGTTCATTCAAGAAATGTGGATTAGAAAGGTTGCTTTTGCGAGAGTGTCACAATACACCTGTATGCACCTTGAGAAGAACAATGCAGAGGAGAAAGAAGATTTTGTTAGATTGCTTAAGTGAAGGGTTTTAGAGCCTGAACTAAGTGAGAAGAGCAATAGAGGTAGGGACTTGAATGCTAAAGTAGAGCAAATTTTAAAGGGTGATGTAGGTAAGTTTGTTATGGCTCGGGTGTAAATGATAACCGGAAAAGCCATTTTGAACTTTGTATTAGAAAATGGTCAAGAAGGTAATACATTTGCAAGAAAATAGGGATAAATAAGTCATAAAAGTTATGATTTGTGAGCTGGCAAATGACGGGCTAGTTTGTTGATTGGTTAATGCTAGATAAAAGAATTGTTAGAGACTTCAGGATGTACATTTTAGAGGATCACAATATTCAGATCACTTTCTAGCTTAGTACACTGAGAGTAAAAAGGTAGATGGTGGAATACATAGAGTAGAATTAGAACATCTGGGAAGAGAGAGATTGAAGGTTTAAAACTAAATAAAGGCATTATCATGTAGATAAATTAAAACATCTTTAGGATAGATGGGACTGAGAACCAGGCAATGGCTCGAAAGGTATGTAGGTTAAAAAATGTATTGATTTGAGTGTTCATTGATCAGTTTGTGTTACAGGTAAATCTGGGTGCCAGGTAGGAAGATAGTTTCAGAATGATGATGCAAAGAAGTAGTAGGAGAAATTTGATATAAAGCTTTTAAATGTAGAATTAAAAGCAGTGGTTAGATATTTTTGGAAAAAGAAGACAGAATAGTGTGAAGAACATAAAAGAAAAAGCAAATGAAGGTTTTTGAGATTACCAACAAATTTGTATTTGAAATATAAAAAGTTTTGTAATTTAAATTAAGAAACTCAGAGAACGTATGACCTTTAATAATTAAAAATTTAAAGGAGAAGTTATAAAGGGAGTTTTTAATTAAAATTGACGAAATGGAGGTAATATTTTGTGGAGACCGTAAATGGTTGAGACAGGTTAGGGAAGGTGAAATTTGTATAGCGGCGGAGGAATAAGTATCAGTAGATGAGGAAGATGCTGATGTGGGGTAATTCGTGCAGGCAGATACCCAAATGAGGAAATATCAACCGTTGAAGATATAAAGAAGAAATGTTCAAAGCAGGTGAGGATAGTGTTGGAGTGGTTAGTAATATTTAATTTAAATGCATGGAAGAGGTAGGCCAGGATGCTGACGGAGCATGCAAGTTCCTGAAAAGGGCAAACAAAGAGTGCAAGGTAAGGAAGATAATTTAGTGTCCTGTAAATGTTATGGTAGATTATACTTTGAAAGAATTAAAGTAAGACGGGAATAGTATCAGATGAACAGGAGGCTTAGTAAAGTTAGGTGGTTGTGTGGACCCAGTCACTCTGAAGAAACCCCATTAAGCGAACTAATTTATATACAGAAAGAGGTCTCTGTGGCATTTATTATTTGGAAAAGCCCCGAATTTTTGCAGTGGTGATATGGGCAAGTGCAGTAAAGATCTCAAAAAGTTTATGATGTAGGATATTAACCATGTCATAGAGTGAAGAAGTCATGAGGATATGTTGAGGCTGCAAGTTCGGAGTAGAAAGAGGAAATTTTCCAGTAAAAGTAGAAATCTTAGACAACCGATGATGTATGTCACTGCATGGCTGATAAATATTTTTGAAAATGGTGTTGAACAGAGACTGTAAGGAGGTCTGGCAAGAGACATGGAGTTAAATTAGATTGAAGATCACAGAGGAAAGTGGAAAAATACAGCACCTGGGTCATATTAGCTGATGAGCGTGGGCTTCTTGGAGACTGAAGAGAAGCAAGAGATCAGGGGATGAATTTGCTGTCAGGGGTGAAGGAAGAAAGGAAAGGTGAATACAGAAAGTAGTAAAGTTGAGGATAACAAAAACACGATAAAATTGACATACAGATTGGAGGAGGAGATGGGGGAAAAAAGGTGAACGTATTCTAATAATTTGGGGGCGAACTAGGTCTGTGATGGGACCATAGTATATATATATATATATATATATATATATATATATATATATATATATGAATTCTAAATCTAAAAGCTCATTTAAGATGGAAAAAACACACAAACCAACTTCAAATTTTTCAAGAACAGGTGCTCGACAATCTGAAAAAAAATAATAAATGAGGCTTAAATCCAGAAATAAATCATAAATGCAGTCAAACCAAAGATGAATATGACGGTATGAGGAAAGAAGAAGAAATTAAAACAGAAAAGTGCAGAGCAGATAACACTCAATAAGAAATAAATCCTCCAGGTAGACTCCAGGTATAAAAATTAACTAAATTGTGAGAGACAAGAGATGAAGTAGTGAAGCAGGAGACTTGATCACTCAGACGAGGATGAAATGTTAGATAATAAAATGGAAAATAAAAAGTCACAATAGCCGGGATGGAACAATTCACAATTAACTGACAAATTGTCGATAAATCTTTAAGAACTGACTGTGTTCTTCAGTGGTTCCTATCATATCCCAACCTGATAATGACACCGAATGTGCAGATTCATCGTCTAAACAATTGATTCCAATTTGTGTCATAGTTTTGATATAAAGAATGAAGAGAAGATCCTAATTACAGCAATCATATGTCCCCCAATATGCATTTGAAATGTGGTAAATGAAAATGATCGAACTGGGTCTAAAAGCAACTATGTTAAGTAACTTAGCTACCAGAAAAGAATTAAAATAACACCGAAGGAAAGAACAGAATAAAAATAACACCAAAGGTAAGAACAGAATAAAAATAACACCGGAGGTAAGAACAGAATAAAAATAACACCGGAGGTAAGAACAGAATAAAAATAACACCGGAGGTAAGAACAGAATAAAAATAACACCGGAGGTAAGAACGGAATAAAAATAACACCGGAGGTAAGAACAGAATAAAATAACACCAGAAATAAGAACAGAATAAAAATAACACCGAAGGTAAGAAAAATACCCATAAAGAATGCTGAAGTACTGAGTAAAAAATCTGTTCGGTTTCACATTAGTAAATTCTCTCACATCAAATCTTTTATCTACTATTATAAAGTCACAGGAATTACACAAGGATGAAATGTCTGAAGATTTTATTTACTTGGTTTTCGTAAAAGCTTTTCATAGATTTCCTCGTAACAGTGTTACCAAGATTCTTAAAAGGTGTCAGTGGAATGAGATGGTAGCTGCTAAAATGGATGAGAGATTTTTTTTTAATAAAATGCAAACAATGATAAGAAACACACAGTATTATGAGAGAATGTCACTAATGAAGTTTCTTAAGAAACAGTACTGACCTTGATGATGTTACCAGTGGAGTCCAGTCATTACCATTAATGGCCTCGATAATATTACCATTGGGTCCCATAATGATCATTACTGGCCTCGGTAATGTTACTGTTGGGGTCTCATAATGACCATTACTGGCCTTGATAATGTTACCATTGGGGTCCCATAATGACCATTACTGGTCTCGATATTGTTATTATTGGGGTCCCATAACCATTACTGGCCTCGATAATGTTACTATTGGGTCCCATAATGACCATTACTGGCCTCGATAATGTTACTAGTTATTTTTTAATTAACACATTGGCCGTTTCTCACTGAGGCAGGGTGACCCGAGAAAAAGAAGAAACACTTCCATCATCATTCACTCCATCACTGTCTTGTTAGTGATGAAATCACGTAATGATCATTACTGGCCTCGGTAATGTTACTAGTGGGGTCTCACAGTGATCATTACTGGCCTCGATAATGTCATCAGTGGGGTCCCACAGTGATCATTACCGGCTTCGATAATGTTAACAGCGGGGTCACAAGAAAAATCAGTATTGGTCTTGATAATGTTATCAGTGGGGTCCCTCAAGGATCGGTACTGTTTACAATACAACAACTAGGGTTCCACAAAACTTAATACAAGCTTGGGAAGTTACTAGTAGTGGTCCAGATGGAACATTTCAGACCCAGATAATGATTTAAGTTTTCACAAGTGATTTACAAGACGTAAATAATTACGAATTAAATTTGTTTACTTAATGTAAAAAAAAAATCCTTTGCAAAATAATGAATCAAAATGACTGTATGTCCCAATATAATAAAACTGACAGAATGTAAAGTGAAAAAATGAATGGTGGGATTAATATAGACGAGTACCTCTTACTAGATAAGAGAGACAGCAAAACAGAAAAAAAAAATGTTGAGCAACTCATCTATACATTCGTTTATTAAAAGAAGAATTAGTTCAAGTTTTCTGTCTCTACTGGAAAAAAAATAATGTGGAAGAAATGAGAACTGTACCAAAATATATTACAACATCATTTGCCATATTTACAAATTAAATATATATATATATATATATATATATATATATATATATATATATATATATATATATATATATATATATATATATATATAATTGTTGATAGAAGGAGATGATCGAAGGATCTGAGAGAGCAAACGATTTCTTTACATCATCTAGAGGGAGACAACTGGCAACCATTGTAAACTGTGTCTGATGAATTTCCGGAAGGATGATATGAAAGAGTTAATTACCAAGTGTGTGCTAGACAACTTCAACTGAATTTATGAAGAGGTACCACGTGATCCTACCACTGGAACTCTTAAAAATATACACACTCTACTAAATGTAGAGGAATATATATCACAAGACAACTTCTGCCTCTGTAATTACTAATAAGCATTTAAAAGTAATCACACACACACACACACACACACACACACACACACACACACACACACACACACACACACACACACATATATACACACTCACGCGCTTCCATAATAAAACAAAATGTCATTTTGGATTTCCAACAGAAGCTTCTCTCTGGGAAGTGTAAACTTAAGTCAGAGAATCTAGCGCGAGTATACTTCAGACTTACAGTCGAGTCACAACCACTTTGTGCTGGCTAGGGTGTATGTACTCACCTATTTGTACTCACCTATTTGTGGTTGCAGGGGTCGAGTCTTAGCTCCTGGCCCCGCCTCTTCACCGGTTGCTACTGGGCCCTCTCTCTCCCCGCTCCATGAGCTTTATCAAACCTCGTCTTAAAACTGTGTATGGTTCCTGCCTCCACTACGTCATTTTCTAGGCTATTCCACTGCCTGACAACTCTATGACTGAAGAAATACTTCCTAATATCTCTCTGACTCATTTGTGCCTTCACCTTCAAATTGTGGCCTCTTGTTTCTGTGTCCCCTCCCTGGAACATCCTGTCTTTGTCCACCTTGTCTATTCCAGGCAGAATTTTATATGTCGTTATCATGTCTCCCCTGACCCTCCTGTCCTCCAGTGTCGTCAGGCCGATTTCCCTTCATCTCTCTTCATAGGACATTCCCCTTAGCTCTGGAACTAATCTTGTCGCAAACCTTTGTACTTTCTCTAGTTTCTTGACGTGCTTTATCAAGTGCGGGTTCCAAACAGGTGCTGCATACTCCAGTATGGGCCTGACATACACGGTGTACAGTGTCTTGAACGATTCCTTACTAAGGTATCGGAATGCTGTTCTCAGGTTTGCCAGGCGCCCATATGCTGCAGCAGTTATCTGATTGATGTGTGCTTCCGGAGACATGCTCGGTGTTATACTCACCCCAAGATCTCTCTCCTTGAGTGAGGTTTGCAGTCTTTGGCCACCTAGCCTATACTCTGTCTGTGGTCTTCTGTGCCCTTCCCCTATCTTCATGACTTTGCATTTGGCAGGATTAAATTCGAGAAGCCATTTGCTGGACCAGGTGTCCAGTCTGTCCAGGTCTCTTTGAAATCCTGCCTGGTCCTCATCTGATTTACTTCTCCTCATTAACTTCACATCATCTGCAAACAGGGACACTTCTGAGTCTAACCCTTCCATCATGTCGTTCACATATACCAAAAATAGCACTGGTCCTAGGACCGACCCCCGTGGGACCCCGCTCGTCACAGGTGCCCACTGTGATACATCATTACGTACCATGACTCGTTGTTGCCTCCCTGTCAGGTATTCTCTGATCCATTGCAGTGCCCTTCCTGTTATATGCGCCTGATGCTCTAGCTTCCGCACTAATCTCTTGTTAGGAACTGTGTCAAAGGCCTTCTTGCAGTCCAAGAAGATGCAATCAACCCACCCCTCTCTCTCGTGTCTTTCTTCTGTTATTTTATCATAAAACTCCAGAAGGTTTGTGACACAGGATTTGCCTTCCATGAATCCGTGCTGGTTGGCATTTATACTCTTGTTCCATTCCAGGTGCTCCACCACTCTCCTCCTGATAATCTTCTCCATAACTTTGCATACTATACACGTCAATGACACAGGTCTATAGTTTAGTGCCTCTTTTCTGTCTCCTTTTTTAAAAATGGGAACTACATTTGCCGTCTTCCATACCTCAGGTAGTTGCCCAGTTTCCAGGGACGTGTTGAAGATTGTGGTAAGTGGCACGCACAACATATCTGCTCCCTCTCTAAGGATCCACTGGGAGATGTTGTCCGGTCCCATTGCCTTTGAGGTATCGATGTCCCTTAGCAGTTTCTTCACCTCCTCCTCATCTGTATGTATGTCGTCCAACACTTGTTGGTGTATTCCTTGCTGGTGTCCCCATCTGGTCTGTCCCCCCAGAGTCCTTCCTGTCTCTACTGTAAATACTTCCTTAAATCTCGTGTTGAGCTCCTCACATACCTCTTGATCGTTTCTTGTGAGTTCTCCACCTTCTTTCCTCAGCCTTATCACCTGGTCCTTGACTGTTGTCTTCCTCCTAATGTGGCTATACAGCAGTTTCGGGTCAGATTTGACTTTCGATGCTATGTCGTTTTCATATTGTCGCTGGGCCTCCCTCCTTATCTGTGCATACTCGTTTCTGGCTCTTCTACTAATCTCCTTGTTTTCCTGGGTCCTATGCCTCCTGTACCTTTTCCATTCTCTGTTGCACTTAGTTTTTGCCTCCCTACACCTTCGGGTAAACCAAGGACTCGTTTTGGTCTTCCTATTATTTCTGTTTCCCTTGGGAACAAACCTTTCCTCTGCCTCCTTGCACTTTGTTGCCACATATTCCATCATCTCGTTTACTGATTTTCCTACCATTTCTCTGTCCCACTGAACCTCCTGCAGGAAGTTTCTCATACCTGTGTAGTCGTCCCTTTTATAGTTTGGCCTGTCCCCTTCAGTTCCTGTTACCTTCTCCACTTGTAACTCTGCTATATAATCAAAACTCAGAACCACGTGATCGCTAGCTCCAAGGGACCTCTCGTAAGTGATGTCCTCAATGTCTGAACTGCTCAGGGTGAACACAAGATCCAGTCTTGCTGGCTCATCCTCCCCTCTCTCTCTCTGGTTGTGTCCCTGACATGTTGATGCATGAGGTTTTCAAGTACCACATCCATCATCTTGGCTCTCCATGTTTCGGGACCCCCATGTGGCTCCAGGTTTTCCCAGTCGATCTCCCTGTGGTTGAAATCGCCCATTACCAGTAACTTTGCTCTGCTCGAGTGAGCTCTTCTTGCCACCTCAGCCAGTGTGTCCACCATCACCCTGTTGTTTTCTTCGTACTCCTCTCTTGGCCTCCTGCAGTTCTGTGGTGGGTTATACATCACTCCAATGACTACTTTATGTTCTCCGGACTGAATTGTACCTACAATGTAGTCTCTTTCTCCAATCATGTCCATGCCTTCCATTTCCTCAAATCCCCATCGGTGTTTTATGAGCAGTGCAACCCCTCCTCCCCCTCTACTCCTTCTATCTTTCCTCAGGATCTGATATCCCATTGGGAAGATTGTGTCTGTTATTGTCTCAGCAAGTTTTGTTTCTGTGACTGCTATGATGTCTGGGGATTTTTCACTGATTCTTTCGTTCCACTCCTCATGTTTATTCGTTATTCCATCCGCGTTTGTGTACCAAACTTTCAGTTTCTTTTCTATCATTGTGGTCATGCAAGAATATTGGGGTTTGGGGAGCGAGAGCCTTGGTGAGGGCCTATATGGGGCTGTGGTGTAGGTGGGGTTTGTGATGATGGGGGTGGGGTCAGAATGCCCATAAGGGACAGCTGTTGGGGTGAGGTTTGTGATATGGGGGTTGGTGGCAGAGGGAACAGTGAGTGGGTTGTAGTATAGGTTGCTCAGTTGCGTTGGGAATGTCGCGGTTGGAGTCTTTTGGTGGGAGATTCTGTGGGGTGTGTTTGCCCTTCCTCCTGTGTCTGGGTCCTGCTCATCTTCGTCATTGCCTCTCGTTCCTCCTTGCGTCTCTGTACCCTCTCTTTCAGTGTAGTCCTTTCTTCTTGTGTTCTGTCGCTGTCGAGGTATACTCTCTGGTACCCCTGTTTGTCCCTCAGTCTTGCTTTCTCTTGCAGAATCCTGGTTCGAACTGATTCTTCCTTGAAAATTACTTTGACAGGCCGTATCCTTCCACTCGCAAACCACCCAATTCTCTGAAAATTTGTCACCTGGGTCATATCGCCCTCACCTATTGTTTTCATGATGCCTTCAATCATTTTTTTCTCCTCCTGTTTTATTTCTTCGAAGTTGTCCCCCTTGGCTTCTTGGAGCCCGTACAGAAAAACTGACCTGTGTGTGTGTGTGTGTGAGTGTGTGTGTGTGTGTGTGTGTGTGTGTGTGTGTGTGTGTGTGTGTGTGTGTGTGTGTGTGTGTGTGTGTGTGTGTGTTCACCTAATTGTGGTTGCAGGGGTCGAGACTCAGCTCCAGATTCCGCCTCTTCACTAGGCCCTCTCTCTCCTTGCTCCATGAGCTTTATCATGCCTCGTCTTAAAGCTATGTATGGTTCCTGCCTCCACTACCTCACTTGCCATACTATTCCACTTCCTGACAACTTTGCGACTGAAGAAATACTTCCTAACATCCCTTTGACTCATCTGAGTCTTCAACTTCCAATTGTGACCCCCTTGTTTCTGTGTCCCATCTCTGGAACATCCTGTCTCTGTCCACCTTATCTATTCCTCGCAGTATTTTGTATGTCCTTATCATGTCTCCCCTAACCCTCCTGTCCTCCAGTGTCGTCAGGCAGATTTTCTTTAACCTTTCTCTGGAACTAGAGTAGTTGCAAACCTTTGCACTTTCTGTAATTTCTTGACGTGCTTGACTAAGTGTGGGTTCCAAACTGGTGCTGCATACTCCAGTATTCTCGGGTTTACCAGGCGCCCATATGCTGCAGCAGTTATTTGGTTGATGTGTGCTTCCGGAGACGTGCTCGGTATTATACTCACCCCAAGATTTTTCTCCTTCAGTGAGGTTTGCAATCTTTGGCCACCTAGCCTATACTCTGTCTGCGGTCTTCTTTGCCCTTCCCCAATCTTCATGACTTTGCATTTCGAGTAGCCAGTTGCTGGACACGTGTCCAGCCTGTCCAGGTCTCTTTGCAGTTCTGCCTGATCCTCATCTGATTTAATTCTCTTCATTAACCTCACATCATCTGCAAACAGGGTCGCTTCTGAGTTCATCCCTTCCATCATGTCATTTACATATACCAGAAATTGCATTGGTCCTAGGACTGACCCCTATGGGACTCCGCTTGTCACAGGCGCCCATTGTGATACCTCATCACATACCATGACTCGTTGTTGTCTCCCTGTCAGGTATTCTCTGATCCATTGCAGTGCCCTTCCTGTAATTCGTGCCTGATCCTCTAGCTTCTGCACTTATCTGTTGTGAGGAACTGTATTGAAGGCCTTCTTGCAGTCCAAGAAAATGCAGTCAACCCACCCCTCTGTCTCGTGTCTTACTTCTGTTACCTTGTCATAAAACTCCAGAAGGTTTGTGACACAGGATTTGCCTTCCATAAATCCATGCTGGTTGTCGTTGATAAACTTGTTCCGTTCCAGGTGCTCCACCACTCTCGTCCTGATAATCTTCTCCATGACTGCATACTATACACATCAGTGACACTGGTCTATAGTTTAGTGCGTGTGGGGACTTTTCAACCTCCCAATGATTGAACATTTTAGAGATAACATTATAGCTCTCTCCCTCTGTCTTGAGTTGTCTACGTAACGGAGAGAGGCGTATTAGACTGTTATACCCTCTTAGATGAGTGGGGGAGAAGGGTCTCTTAGTGGATACTAGACACTTAAGAGGAGATTTTTGGACTTAAGTCGGTATCCACACTTTAGTGTGGACCCTTGCATGTTTAAATTATTGAGTGTCGGCTGTAATAACATGACATTCAGATATGGCAGCAACTATAATTATTAAGCAGATTATAAATTAATTAACGTCCTATCCTTATGTTGCCCACCAACTGAAGACCCAAAGATCCCAGTAGACAGTAACACACGTGGGGGTAGATACTACAATCCATTTCTCCTTGTTCCAATTCCTTATTCCAAGCGTCTTTTGCCAGCCTCAGTGCACCCCTTTGACGAGTCATATTGAATCTGGTGGTTATCAGTATTACAGTATAGTTTAGTTCTCAGGAGAAATATCACATTGCATTATTGAGTATCAGAGTACATGGTCGTGATATTAATAACCTCCTCAGAGTCAAGGGTAATAAGATTATGTCATAAATGCTCGAACATCAAATCATTCGCGAGTCTTTGTTATATCGCTGAATTTTAAATTTGATTTTTGTTTTTCTTAGTTCTGCATATATGAGTTCACAGGAATGTTTTTCTATTTTACTGATTTTTTTTCTCTCTCTCTCTTTGTCTCCCCAGAGCATTTATAATTCTTTCAGCTTTCTAGTTCTCTAATTTTGGTTTTGCATTTTTTTTTTTAAGGTCAAGGACCACTGAGGCTCAACGAGTGCCTATGAATTTATCCTGGTGTCTTAGGATTCTATTTTTGTTACTTAAGTTATCTTCCCAACATATTTCGTTAAAGTCATTAGTTATTAAATTATATTTAATATACTTATTGCTGAAGCAGTGTATCGCTTTGAATTGCTCTGCGCTGCAAGAAATTTTCATTATTGTTATACATAAAAATATTTCGTGTATTGGGCTCCTCTGTTTCTTGCTGACTGGGAGCAAATCATAATAGTTTGCTTGTACGGTTCTATCATGGTGTTTACTTCATTCTCTCATCTTCGGTGTCTTAAACTGTAATCAGTAATCCTCTACCCGGAAATTCCTCTCTCTCTCTCATACATTACCTGACCTCTGGCTTTGTCACAATTTCCCCTGTCTTTTCTATTTTAACTTGCTGTAATATCTTTTGCATTAAGACTTGATAAATAATGTCAATGGTCCAAGTCGGGCCGAAACGTCGTCGTAAGCTTCTCTCTTTTATGTGCGGGTTATTTGTGTAAAACTTGATAAAGCCCTTCGCGAAGTATTGCTTCACAATCAAGTTTGCTCAAGTGTTTCATTTTTACCATTTGATTCTTAAATTGCTTCGAATTTGCATCCGGTGGTTTGTACACAAAAACAATTTATATATATATATTTTTTTTTACATTTTCACTGCCAGGGTTTCAGTTCCATCGCTTGTGGTGTTAAGCAGCTCAGTGCATATGAGTTTTCTACGCACAATCCTGCCCATGCTTCTGTTAATATATCCGAGGATCATCCCCCCGCAACCCAGTCATACACAAGGCCTCCTAAAATGAATACCTGGAGAGAGAGTTTACCTGGAGAGAGTTCTGGGGGTCAACGCCCCCCGCGGCCCGGGGGCCGCCGTAAAATTTATCCACCGTCTTACATGTTCATGAGACAGAAAGAGATGAACAAGGATCTTGCCAGAGTTCAAAACATTTAGCTGGTTTCCGTTTCACACTCACATGACAAGACGGCAGCACCTCCTTGAATGGCTGCTGTCTGCCGACCTCCTACTTGTAGTGTGTTAATTCAGTCACATTTAATTAGATTGTACCCCTGCATCACATTTCACTATGACAGTAGCTTCTAATATTGGTGTCTGCAGCACCAATATTGTGTGTTGTTTGCTTCATTCTCTCAGACAGGACAAACACCAGTGACTGCGTGAGAAAAGTTGCTATTAGTGTAATAATCTCTGCTCGCACGGCGGCCAGCTGCGACATGATACCGAAGAAAGCGGCTTTTTAAATTTAATGTTAGCCGTATCGCATGGCAGCTGGCTAGTAAGGCTCACAGCAAGCACGCGAGCAAGACTCTTTTTGTTGTCGTTCTTGTCTGGGTTGAGTTACATCGAGAGTTCAAGAGATGATGGTGACTGCCTGAAAGAGAGAAATATATTTTTATTAGAAATACATCATTTACTTTTAACAGAACTAAAGCAAATGGCTTCATCAAAACTCTTCAAGGGTATTTCAGAGGTATAGCTATTCATTAACTATTTTTTTAAATTTTCTCGTTAATAGTCTGTCATTTTCTTCGTTACTGTTACTTTTGTTATTTGGGATAACAAAAAACGTTACCAAAGGAAATTTGTCGTTCTGCTGGAATGTGAACAAGGTATCATTTATGTAAGGATTCCAGGAATGGTTTGCCGAACTTGAGTTCTGGAAGTGAGAATCACAGCGCCTGCACTGTAAATTAGGGGTGAAGATGCTTAATTTTGGAGGATCACTTGAGCTGTGATATCGGCACACTTCTGGCAAGACACCTATTGAATGAACGAAAGCGAATGCATTTGCGTATTTGGGTCACCTCACCTTTGTGAGAAATGGCCGGAGTGGTTAAAAAAAAATATCCCACTTTTATTTAAATAAATTTTCGGCACTCTGTATAATGAGAGGTTCATTTGCGAGCAAGAAAATTTAAATATTTTTTTCTTTTAACGAGTCCGTACTTTAATTAGACATGTCAGTCAAAATTCATGCTATTTCCTCCCACAGAATATGTATTAAAACATATTCTTATATATACATTCATTAACGTTGTTCGAGCGGAATCAAAAATCACAGTACCATAAATCACAACAAAACATCAACTCAGATATAAAATATGGATCACTTTTACATTATCGCAGACCGAAATGTTGCCCAGTTTCATTTTTTTGGGTTAATTTTGCACGTTATTCATAATGATTTTGCAGTCACTCTTAGCACGTTGCATTTAATACGATCTATAATGCCCACCATGGATCCACGGCTGCCGTAAGTGCGCCTCGCAACTCAAAATTTGGAGACAAATTTTTAGATAAAGTTACGGCTCCTGGCGGACACTAATCGTGTCTATCTCTATGCTTGATTATGTTAAAGGATGGACTGAAATGTTGTCTATAGTTTCTTCTCCAAATTTCTGGTCAAGTGTGAATACTATAGTTACAATCACGGTATTGCTACTTATATTTCCTGGCACTTGTGTTTACAAAGCTGTGTACCGAAAGGTCCGCGTTTCCTCCAGTCTTATATCTTTCCCTCTTATTTCCCTTCCTCTTTTCTCTCCCTCTCTTTCTCTCTCATGTCTTTCATCTCCCTCTCTTCACTTCCCTTTCCTTCTGTCTAATCTCTTTCATCTCCCTCTCTTCCCTTCCCTTCCCTTCTCTTTCATCTCTTCCATCTCCTACCTTCCCCTTCCCTTCTCCCTTATCTCTTTCATCTCCCTCCTTCCCCTTCCCTTCTGTCTCATCTCTTTCATCTTCCTCCTTTCCATTCCCTCTCACTTCCTCCCTCGCTTCCCCTTCTCTACTTGAGTTTTCAGTGGGACTTCAACTCTATGAGCTTCACCTGGCCTCTCACTACTGGCTTATTTAACTACACTTTTGACTTGCTCTGTAAAACAACTGACGCAAAAATCAGATCAGCGAGAATACCAATATTTTCTTTTATCAAGGATTTAATTTAGAATTTATTTCCTATTAATAAATTGTTTTATTAACGTTTTATGAATTTATTTAGAAAAGATGATTAAGATAACACACACACACACACACACCGTACGCCATTTGGATCAGAATTCTTAAAATCGTGTCCCTCTACCCAGCTACACTATAATTCTTCACTATTACTGCGCCGTAAAACTGTGTAAAGAGTTCCTTTTCCGGCGTGTATAATGAGCAGGGCTTCTCTGAAATGTCCTGTCTGTCCGAGTCTTCCATTCTTGTCGTCAGACTGGTGATTCGCTTTGTGCAACAGATCTTCTGGTGCTCCGATTTTTGTGATTTATCTTATGGTGTTCCATTTTCTGTGACTGGTCCTCTTATGTTCTATTTTCTGTGGTTGATCTTCTGGTGCCCCGTTTTCTTTTCCTCATCTTCTGGTGTTCTGTTTTTTTTTTTTTGTGACTAGTCTTCTAGCACCCCGTTTACTCTGATTGTGGATCTTGTGGTGCCTCATTGTTATTATTGACCTTGTGGTGCCTCATTGTTATTATTGACCTTGTGGTGCCTCATTGTTATTATTGACCTTGTGGTGCCTCATAACTGACCTTGTGGTGACCTGCTCTCTGTTGTAACTGACTTTGTGGTTTAATTTGTGTTATTTTTTTGTTGATTATATGTACCTAGTCTACTGTTATTGTCCACCTAATAGCACCCTGTTTTCTCCTTTTTTCTGACCTTGTTTTGCCCCATTTTCAGCTCCTGTTGTTCTTATGGCTAACCGCAATCTATCTTTATTGACCTTATGGTGGCCAGTTCCCGGATAATCGCCCTTTTCATATAATGTTTTTTCCCCTCTGAATCTGCTAGTTTTGAGGCTCCTTCTCCACTGTTTCAAAAACTCCTTTCGGTGTGTGTCTGCAATCGTGGAAGGTAACAGATACGCTGATATGTATATTTACATCATATACACATTCATATATATATATATATATATATATATATATATATATATATATATATATATATATATATATATATATATATACATATATACATATATATACATATATATATAAATATATATATATATATATATATATATATATATATATATATATATATATATATATATATATATATATATATATATATATATATATATATATATATATATATATATATAAATATATATATATATATAAAGAGCAGAAGAAAAACTTTATAAAACTGGGATGCTTGAATGGGCGTGGATGTAGTGCGGATGACAAGAAACAGATGATTGCTGATGTTATGAATGAAAAGAAGTTGGATGTCCTGGCCCTAAGCGAAACAAAGCTGAAGGGGGTAGGGGGGTTTCGGTGGCGGGAAATGAATGGGATTAAATCTGGAGTATCTGAGAGAGTTAGAGCAAAGGAAGGGGTAGCAGTAATGTTGAAGGATCAGTTATGGAAGGAGAAAAGAGAATATGAATGTGTAAATTCAAGAATTATGTGGATTAAAGTAAAGGTTGGATGCGAAAAGTGGGTCATAATAAGCGTGTATGCACCTGGAGAAGAGAGGAATGTAGAGGAGAGAGAGAGATTTTGGGAGATGTTAAGTGAATGTATAGGAGCCTTTGAACCAAGTGAGAGAGTAATTGTGGTAGGGGACCTGAATGCTAAAGTAGGAGAAACTTTTAGAGAGGGTGTGGTAAGTAAGTTTGGGGTGCCAGGTGTAAATGATAATGGGAGCCCTTTGATTGAACTTTGTATAGAAAGGGGTTTAATTATAGGTAATACATATTTTAAGAAAAAGAGGATAAATAAGTATACAAGATATGATGTAGGGCGAAATGACAGTAGTTTGTTGGATTATGTATTGATAGATAAAAGACTGTTGAGTAGACTTCAGGATGTACATGTTTATAGAGGGGCCACAGATATATCAGATCACTTTCTAGTTGTAGCTACACTGAGAGTAAAAGATAGATGGGATACAAGAAGAATAGAAGCATCAGGGAAGAGAGAGGTGAAGGTTTATAAACTAAAAGAGGAGGCAGTTAGGGAAAGATATAAACAGCTATTGGAGGATAGATGGGCTAATGAGAGCATAGGCAATGGGGTCGAAGAGGTATGGGGTAGGTTTAAAAATGTAGTGTTCAGCAGAAGTTTGTGGTTACAGGAAAGTGGGTGCGGGAGGAAAGAGGAGCGATTGGTGGAATGATGATGTAAAGAGAGTAGTAAGGGAGAAAAAGTTAGCATATGAGAAGTTTTTACAAAGTAGAAGTGATGCAAGGAGGGAAGAGTATATGGAGAAAAAGAGAGAGGTTAAGAGAGTGGTGAAGCAATGTAAAAAGAGAGCAAATGAAAGAGTGGGTGAGATGTTATCAACAAATTTTGTTGAAAATAAGAAAAAGTTTTGGAGTGAGATTAACAAGTTAAGGAAGCCTAGAGAACAAATGGATTTGTCAGTTAAAAATAGGAGAGGAGAGTTATTAAATGGAGAGTTAGATGTATTGGGAAGATGGAGGGAATATTTTGAGGAATTGTTAAATGTTGATGAAGATAGGGAAGCTGTGATTTCGTGTATAGGGCAAGGAGGAATAACATCTTGTAGGAGTGAGGAAGAGCCAGTTGTGAGTGTGGGGGAAGTTCGTGAGGCAGTAGGTAAAATGAAAGGGGGTAAGGCAGCCGGGATTGATGGGATAAAGATAGAAATGTTAAAAGCAGGTGGGGATATAGTTTTGGAGTGGTTGGTGCAATTATTTAATAAATGTATGGAAGAGGGTAAGGTACCTAGGGATTTGCAGAGAGCATGCATAGTTCCTTTGTATAAAGGCAAAGGGGACAAAAGAGAGTGCAAAAATTATAGGGGGATAAGTCTGTTGAGTATACCTGGTAAAGTGTATGGTAGAGTTATTATTGAAAGAATTAAGAGTAAGACGGAGAATAGGATAGCAGATGAACAAGGAGGCTTTAGGAAAGGTAGGAGTGTGTGGACCAGGTGTTTACAGTGAAACATATAAGTGAACAGTATTTAGATAAGGCTAAAGAGGTCTTTGTGGTATTTATGGATTTGGAAAAGGCGTATGACAGGGTGGATAGGGAAGGAAATGTGGCAGATGTTGCAGGTGTATGGTGTAGGAGGTAGGTTACTAAAAGCAGTGAAGAGTTTTTATGAGGATAGTGAGGCTCAAGTTGGAGTATGTAGGAAAGAGGGAAATTATTTCCCAGTAAATGTAGGCCTTAGACAAGGATGTGTGATGTCACCGTGGTTGTTTAATATATTTATAGATGGGGTTGTAAGAGAAGTAAATGCGAGGGTCTTGGCAAGAGGCGTGGAGCTAAAAGATAAAGAATCACATACAAAGTGGGAGTTGTCACCGTTGCTCTTTGCTGATGACACTGTGCTCTTGGGATATTCTGAAGAGAAGTTGCAGAGATTGGTGGATGAATTTGGTAGGGTGTGCAAAAGAAGAAAATTAAAAGTGAATACAGGAAAGAATAAGGTTATGAGGATAACAAAAAGATTAGGTGATTAAAGATTGGATATCAGATTGGAGGGAGAGAGTATGGAGGAGGTGAATGTATTCAGATATCTGGGAGTGGACGTGTCAGCGGATGGGTCTATGAAAGATGAGGTGAATCATAGAATTGATGAGGGGAAAAGGGTGAGTGGTGCACTTAGGAGTCTGTGGAGACAAAGAACTTTGTCCTTGGAGGCAAAGAGGGGAATGTATGAGAGCATAGTTTTATCAACGCTCTTATATGGGTGTGAAGCATGGGTGATGAATGTTGCAGCGAGGAGAAGGCTGGAGGCAGTGGAGATGTCATGTCTGAGGGCAATGTGTGGTGGGAATATAATGCAGAGAATTCGTAGTTTGGAAGTTAGGAGGAAGTGTGGGATTACCAAAACTGTTGCCCAGAGGGCTGAGGAAGGGTTGTTGAGGTGGTTCGGACATGTAGAGAGAATGGAGCGAAACAGAGTGACTTCAAGAGTGTATCAGTCTGTAGTGGAAGGAAGGCGGGGTAGGGGTCGGCCTAGGAAAGGTTGGAGGGAGGGGGTAAAGGAGGTTTTGTGTGCGAGGGGCTTGGACTTCCAGCAGGCATGCGTGAGCGTGTTTGATAGGAGTGAATGAAGACAAATGGTTTTTAATACTTGACGTGTTGTTGGAGTGTGAGCAAAGTAACATTTATGAAGGGGTTCAGGGAAACCGGCAGGCCGGACTTGAGTCCTGGAGATGGGAAGTACAGTGCCTGCACTCTGAAGGAGGGGTGTTAATGTTGCAGTTTAAAATCTGTAGTGTAAAGCACCTTTCTGGCAAGACAGTGATGGAGTGAATGATGGTGAAAGTTTTTCTTTTTCGGGCCACCCTGCCTTGGTGGGAATCGGCCTGTGTGATAGTATATATATATATATATATATATATATATATATATATATATATATATATATATATATATATATATATATATATATATATATATATATATATATATATATATATATATATATATATATAAACTCTTAAGTCAAAACATGAATCCAACAAACTTATCGTTTAAATGAGACTCTTGTGCAACATTTGGGTATCTTTATTATGAAAACCTTTCACTAGCCAGTGGTTTCTTCAGTCCAGTACAGAGAACGGTAGAAGATGAGGAGGATTTTGAGGTAATCAGTCCTTCAGCCTAAAGTCAATGTGTTCAGCCCATCACTTCTAAATTATCTGGAATACTTTAAGTCCCTCAAACTGTACTTCATGGAAAGTAGGTAAGAAAAATACATTATAAATTATACCTTGAAAATTCTAGAGGCTCGGCAGTGGGGGCACTGGCTACACTAAGTTACATACGTCATAAATCATAAAGTAACCAAGACTTTCCAACATTTCTTTCAAAAGAGAATTTATCAACAGGTCCATAGGATTTATCATGGGAATACTTGACAAGATTCTCAAGTCAGTTTCCTGATGCATGTGACTAGCACCATCAGCCCGATTAATCATGTTTTCAAAGCCTGGCCTGAGGCAAGACTTCGGTGTTGACAGCCTGAACAACCAGGCTGTTGCTACCAATGACCCCTCTGGCCTACACAATAATCAAGGCAGAACCTCCAGCATGAGGATTCTATTTATGAGGCAAAGCTTGACCCATAGTGTCATACAGTGTATGGAGAATGGGAGATAATTATCCTTGATTCAAATAAACTGAGTGTATCTTCTTCGAATCCAGAATCCTTCAACAGTATCAAGGTATTCCCTTGTGCCTGAAATTACTGGGAAGTCTGGGGGTCTGTCCTTGCTGACATAAGAGCCTATAATAAAGACATAAATGATACCGCTCACCCTAGTGTGTGTTGAACATTCGAACACACGACTTCAGCATTTGAAATATTCTGAAGCATCGCTCGGAAAACAGCGGCATAAATATCTGCTTGAATGAATTTAATTTAAAATCGCTCGGGAGAAAGCACTAAAAATATCCACGTGAACGAAAATCGTTAATAAGTCGTTCACGAAAAAACGGTGATAATAAGGAAGCGCCCGTAACAGTATCTGCACGTAGAAAAACGGACAAACTTACAATATAAAAACAAAATGCTACATTATGAAAACAGAGTCAGTCCGACTACGGGCGATAACACAATATATTTTTTGTGAACGATTATGAGAGGAAACATTTCTCCTGATTGCTGGAAAACAGTCATAGCTGGTTTACAAAAAGAGCCAGAGAGAGAGAGAGAGAAAGAGAGAAAAGAGGGAGGGAAAGAGAGAGAGGAAGGGAGGGAATAGGAAGGGGGGTGGGTATTTACGTCTGTTGCTTCGGGTACTCTCAAGCAGGAAAGAAAATACGGGCCTTAAAGGGGAGGCTTCCAAGAGTTACGGCGTATACGCCAGCTTCCAAGGCAGCTGGGAAAGGAAGAGAGGTCAGAGACAAAGGAGAAGGGAAGGAATCAGCCAATTTAAGAAGGGAGATAAGAGAGACGTAAAGGGGACAGGAGTGAAGGGAAGAACCTTACTCCTTAGCTATCAGCCTCTCGTCTCACACTCCAGCTCTTAAATAAACAACATTCCCTGATGTGATCTTTAATTTTTTAAAGGGGTGGACCAGTAAACCAGAAAAAACTCGCTCAAAGAACCAACAGCTGCAGTTAGCAGGACACCATATGACTGGGACCCGCATCAGAAAGCATGTGTCTTGTGTCCCGTGTCAGGAAAAGCCAGTCCACTGTCCTGCGTCAGGAAACACGAACATTCCACCATAACCTCTCGTCCTCAGCCTTCAAGAAAGAAATACATGAAGATTCGTCAAGAGTAAAGAGGAAAAGAGTGGGACTGATAGGGAATGGGATGGATAGTGGAAAGGAAAATAGGATGAACGCGGAAGTGGAGAATGAAATAGCGACGGCAAGGGTAGTGAAAAGGGAAATGAGCAGGATGAAAGACAAAGTGGAGAGGGAAATAGGCAGAATGAGAGAGGTTGTCGAGCGGGAAGGTAGAATAGAGAAAAAGTGGAGAAGGGAAGAAGATAGGGAGAGATTTTTTTCAGTGAACACTAGGAACATTGATTTCTTTTACCCAACAGGTACTGGAGTTTCTTACACAGTAGAGGACATTCCAGCAGGTACTGTAGTTTGCTAGCACAATTATCCCTGGATGCGACCTACCACAGTCAGCTAAAGTTCAGACATGTTCCTATATTTACTGTTAGGCTGGCGGCAGAGGTGTCAGGTAACTGGCGTATTATTTCTCTCTGCCAGGAAATCGAACCCAGAGCCTTGCGATTGTGAAATGAATGGGTAGTGGAGAGTGAAAGAGTGAAAACAGAGGGGGTACTGGAGAGTGATGGAGAGTACAGAGTGATGAAGAGAGGACATGGTAGTGGAAATGGAAATAGAGAATAGGAAGAGTAGTGTAGAGAGACTTAAAGAGGAAGATAATAGAGAGAAGGAGAGGATTTATGGCCGTAGAGAGGGAATGGAAGCTAGACAGTAGAGAAGGCAATGAGGGAAGCAGAGAAGGATACAATGGTGACCATGGAGAAAGAGAAGGATAGACAGATTGTAAAGGGAAGAGATATAAGGACGAAGTTCGACAGTAGCAAGGTGGAGGGTGAGATATAGGAGGTTGTGGATGGGTGTGGGAGTGGGGAGAGGTAGGTAGTTATGCATGGATGTTTGAGTGGTGTGAGATAGGAGGCTATACATGGTTGTATGAGTGGTGAGAAGTTGGAGGGTATGCATGGTAATATGGGTAGTGAGAGGTAGGTTATGGATGGTGACGGATGAGTGTGTAGGTGGTGAGAGGTACGACGTTATGGATGATGAGTGGATGAATGTCCGAGATGTGGATTAGAGTAGGGGTTGTGGGTGAGTGTGACGGTTATTGATGGATGTGAACGCGGGGTTGTGGATGTGTATCTCATTTTTGGATAGGTATTGTAGACAGTGTGTAGAGCCAGGCGTGGCATAGGGAATCTAGGTTAAAGTTAGAATTAAACCCGACTTTTTATCGAGCGTGAGTTCTACTAGGCACTAGTGTATCTCTGAACGTCGGGTTTTGAGGATGTGGTTCTGCTGGTTACCTGCACCGTGCTGATAGTTCCGTCCTCGAAACACAGCTAAGGAGAGAGTGCTGGTGAGTGTTTTCTTCATTGGTACACCCTGATACTCTGGGAAGCAGCCGACGTGGTAATGCTAGCACCGTCAGGAAGGCAGGAGAACATCCTCGCTCCAGACTAAAACTTTTGATTTTAATATGAGCGAGCCAACTAGGCGTGTGTTTCAGGGTGGACTAATGAAGTAAGGGGCGGTGAAGGGAGTGATTAAGAACGGTAAGGGGTGATAAGGGAGGGTGGGGAAGGGGTAGTGAGGGACGATGAAGGGATAATGAGGGGCGGTGTAACTATATGCAATTTTGTGTAACGTTTATGATGATGCAGACAAACTGTAAATAAACGGCACGAGTACACTGATCAAGACATTTAATAGAAACTTTTTGCTATAAGAGTAGCCAGAATAAGCATTACATACAATAGAAGAGGTCAATTGAAAATGGGCCAAAAGTGGGGTAACATAATAGAGATGGGGTTGAATTGGCATTGTCCCTAATAGATTGGCAGGAATCCTGGCTGAACACCTTGTCAAACTGTTTGGTAAAAATCTTCCAGCTCTTCTACAGTATTTCAAGTCTCATTAAGGTTTATAGTATCAAGAATAAACAGCTCGCAAATTTTGACCTAATATTCCTGTTCAGCAACGCACCCACGGATTTTATTAATAACGTTGGTAGAATTACCCACAATATGTTATGTAAAGGGACACAAGTGCAACTAATGTGACATTTTATTGTGGCAACGTTTCGCTCTCCAGGAGTTTTGTCAAGCCGTTACTTAATTTTATTATCATCAGAGATCAGTTATTGGCGGGAGAAGAGTTGTGAAGAGTGAGGGATGGATGATGAGATGCTTGAGGGCGTGGCAGTGATGAGAGGTGACGAGCGGTGAGGGGTGAAGGATGGACAGTGAGATATGAGGAGTCGAGTGGTGATGAATGGTTAAAAAGATGGTATTGGGGGTAACGACGAGAGCATGAAAAGTGGTGAAGAGCAATGAAGTGACGCAGAAAAGACGTGTAATATACAAATAACCAGTGCATAGGAGAGAGGCGCTTACGACGACGTTTCAAAACGTGTTACACTGTAGAAGAGACACTGGGAAAGTGCAAGTTTTCATCAGTGGGTGTTAAAGAAATCACACCGATGAGGGAAGGAAAGATTCTTTTTATCATTGGAGGAGGGAGGAGTGAAGCCAGAGGAGATTGAGGAGATTGGGTATTTCATAAGACTCTTTTGAAGGGCAGAGGAAGCAGGTTATTTCTCACTCCCGAAGCGTCTCAGAGGCCTGCAAAAGACTGGACGGGAGCCTGAAACTTTAGTGAAAAGTGCCCAGACAGCAACAGATGGGAGTGGGGGTCGTAAGTGATGGATCTCAGCAGGGTTAAAATGGTAGTTGTAGCGACCCTGGACATAGACGATATCAAGATTAATAGGCGAGCTGTAGCGACCCTGGACGTAGACGATATCAAGATTAATGTGGTAGTTGTAGCAAATCCCGGATGCTGATGTTATTAAGTGGCTGTTGTAGTGGCCCTGGACGCAGACACTGTTAAGGCGAACATTTCTTTTGTTTTCTTAAAATTTGTCAGAAAGAGAGTGGCTAATCTCGCAAACGCACTGGAGTGGGTAAGAGGAGCAGCAAATGGAGTAGACACCGGAAGCATTAGTGACAGAAGTATGAACTAAATTTCTACGAAGAGAATTAGCATAGACGTTGTCATGGTGACGGTAGCATGTTGCTAACAAGATAAATGATACCAGTAAAGAATATAATGACAATACCGTGACTGGAACAATACACAAATAACAAGCACAAAGAAGAAAGAAGATTATCACGACGTTTCGGTCTTGGACCACTGACAAGTCAGACCGAAACGTCGTCATAAGCCTATTTTTCCTATGTGCGGGTTTTATGTGCATAATACCAAAAATATGTAAAAGAGCCACATATGCAGCTTTAGTTAGGGTTAATATGGAAATATTACGCCCACGAGTGGCTTGATCAATCCAGTACAGAGACAGGAAAGCAGGGAAATCTAATATAGCATCGACGTCAACTGTAGTGTGACCTGGGTTCACATGATTGTTCACGGCGTCACCCGGCGGCTGCGTCCTCACGGCCTAAACTCAAGTTAGTCAAAACTTTCGAAATAACCCCGCACATAAAAGAGGAAATTTATGACGATTTATCGATCAGTCCTGGATCATTGTCAAGTTACAACTAAGCGAGGAAAAATAAATAAGACCATAAACAGTTCATGAATAGGGAGGGAAGAAAGTAGTAAAAGTAACAGCTATAGTAATAGTAGTAGTGAAAGTAGTGGTGGTGGTAGTAGTAGTAGTAGTAATAATAATAATAAAGTACTAGTTGTGATAGTATTAGCAAGAGTGGTAGTAAAAAAAAAATAAGAAGGATGCTACACTCCAGGCGACAGATTATTGATAAATTAGACACATATGCAACACTTGGGTATCTTTAATGAGGAAACGTATCGCCAAACAGTGGCTTCATCAGTCCATACAAAGGAGAATGGTGAAGAACAGGAGGAGTTTGAGGTAATCAGTCCCTTAGCATTGAGTCGATGTAATCAGTCCATCAATCTTTGAAAAAATTGTCGATGTAATCAGTCTCAATGGACTGATTACATCGACTCAAGGCTTAGGAACTGTCTCAAACTCCTCCTGTTCTTCACCATTCTCCTTTGTATGGACTGATGAAGCCACTGTGTGGCGAAACGTTTCCTCATTAAAGATACCCAAGTGTTGCACATGTGTCTAATTTATCAACTTGTCGGTTCTCTGAACCATTTATCTCGATAGATTATTATTATCAAAACTAAGTGCTAGACCCACAAGGGTTATACAACACTGCTCAAGGCGATAGAGAAGCAGGTGACTCCACTGTCTGAGAAGATTAAGGTTAGGCCAGGTACCGAGAAAGAATGGCATTTAACACATGCAAAACAGAATAAGATTCACGGTGGGAATGGTAGGTTTAAGAGGCGACTCAACAAACGGCGTCTGTGAAGGCTAGACGAAGGGTGGATAGTTTTAGCAAAGGCCCATCTTCCAGGGTGATTGTGATCTATAATACTGCAAGAAAAGTTTGTTACTGTAAGCAAGGCGAACACTTCTTTTGTGTTCTATAAGTCTGAAAAAGAGTGGCTAATTTCGCCAAAGTATTGGAGAGGGTAGGAGAAGCAGGAAATAGAACAAACACCGACGGCATTAGTGACGTGGGAAGTATAAAACTAGATTACTACGTAGTATATTAACTTAGAGATTGCAAGTTATATATCTCATGGGGAGAGAGGTGTTGTTAAGATTTTGTAGATTAGATTAGATAGCGCTGGTTATTTGTGTATCGACTTATATTACTCTTTGATTATATAATTGACATCCTTCCAGTGTATTAAATTGTCAAAGCATTATTAACATTGCAAGTACGGCAGGTGTGTTAATGCTCATTTACTCTGGTGGGGAAGTGTCTAGCTCTCTTCCACATGGTTCAGCTCGATCCTCCACATGGTATGAGATACTCTCTACTTGTGGTTTCAACTAGACTTGTGGGTTTCTTCTTGTAGTAATGGTTACTTTAAGGGTGCACTTAGGAAGACACTAAAAATATTATTAGCCACCTAGGTCATTCTTGTAGGTGTTGATCCGAAGATTACGATGTCTACAGTCATTAATTAACATCGAAGGGAAGTGTAGCTTAGAGAAGAGATACGTACATACCTTTGTAGGCTTCAGATAGAATCTGATGACAGCTCCGAATTTATTCTTGTTTCGTGGTCTGAGTGTAAGCGTATTAAATCATCATTTTTAATTTCCAGTGTACTTTAAGAGACAGCCTAGTGCTAAATCACCATAGGAACATATCGAAGAAGAGACATTTGTTTCGCATTCCTCTTTAAGTTTCAATTTAATAGAAGGTTTAACTGCAATGAGTCGTCTGTAGAGCAGTGATGCTGAATCTCTTAGGACTATAAGGAGGAAATGATCAACATACCCCAGCCTCGTCCTGTAGCTGGGTATGAAAGGTGTGAATATTTCTGCCCCGAGATAGTCCTCGTACAGGTTAACTAGTACTACACTAAATGGAGATCTCGCTCCCATACCAAAGCTTTACCTGTACGGAGAGTTACCATAAGATTACCAGTAATGTTCACACTATTCCAAAAAAAATCAACGAAATCGCTGGCTGAGACAGGAAAATCGAGGTCGTCACTGACCTTCTTACGAAGAAATTCAAGAGCATAAGTTTTGAATATGTTTGTCAATAAAGAAGGAACAATCTCATTTTCTTCTTTCTTACGTTGATATGTTTTACAAGGTTGACGAGATCACCGGAATGTTTTAAATGTGCGTTGCAGATCCTCCAAATTGGTTTCCCATGAATTTTGATTAGAGTGCCTGTCTAATTTGTAAGGAGCGGTCGGTGTCAGATGTGTTGGCTTCAAGAAGGACTTTGATTTTGCTGGTCTTAGGAAGATCATATATACGTGCTGGTCTAGGGTTATTGGGAACTCGGGGGATGCGTGATTTATGGAAGTGGGCGTGGTGCCGGACACTACCAGGGTGGTCTGTAGGCGTGGTGCCGGACACTACCAGGGTGGTCTGTGGGAGTGGCGGTGGTGCCTGACACTACCAGTGTAGTCTGTGGAAGTGGCCGTGGTGCCGGACACTACCAGAGTGGTCTGTGGGAGTGGCCGTGGTGCCGGACACTACCAGGGTGGTCTGTAGGCGTGGTGCCGGACACTACCAGGGTGGTCTGTGGGAGTGACCGTGGTGCCTGACACTACCAGTGTAGTCTGTGGAAGTGGCCGTGGTGCCGGACACTACCAGAGTGGTCTGTGGGAGTGGCCGTGGTGCCGGACACTACCAGGGTGGTCTGTGGGAGTGGCCGTGGTGCCGGACACTATCAGGGTGGTCTGTGGGAGTGGCCGTGGTGCCGGACACTACCAGGGTGGTCTGTGGGAGTGACCGTGGTGCCGGACACTACCAGGGTGGTCTGTGGGAGTGGCCGTGGTGCCGGACACTACCAGGGTGGTCTGTGGGAGTGGCGTAGTGTTGTGAGAGTGAGCGAGGGGCTAGATATTCTGGGTGTGCGTGTCACACGACACAACATACTGATTTTGGGACTAACGACATGAATACTTAGTTCGTGTGAGCGTGTAATTCAGATGGTGTCGTCTGGTCTCAAGGATGCGTCTGTGTCTAGAGAATTCAAGAACCGGAATTGTTCCTGTTTTTTTTTTTTTTTTTTTTTTTATAAGATTCCGATGTTCCTTTTGGGATTTAGGTAATATGTTAGAACATAAATAAAATGTAGCTTAAGCCTGTGTCGACTCACCGAGTTCATGAGTGTACTCACCTATTTGTACTCACCTATTTGTGGTTGCAGGGGTCGAGTCATAGCTCCTGGCCCCGCTTCTTCACTGATTGCTACTAGGTCCTCTCTCTCCCTGCTCCATGAGCTTTATCATACCTCGCCTTAAAACTATGTATGGTTCCCCCCTCCACTACTTCACTTTCTAGGCTATTCCACGACTTGACTACTCTATGACTGAAGAAATACTTCCTAACATCCCTTTGATTCATCTGAGTCTTCAACTTCCAATTGTGACCTCTCGTGTCTGTGTCCCATCTCTGGAACATCCCGTCTTTGTCCACCTCGTCTATTCCGCGCAGTATTTTATATGTCGTTATCATGTCTCCCCTGACCCTCCTGGCCTCCAGTGTCGTCAGGCCGATTTCCCTCAACCTTTCTTCGTAGGACAATCCCCGTAGCTCTGGGACTAGTCTTGTTGCAAACCTTTGCACTTTCTCTAATTTTTTGACGTGCTTGACTAGGTGTGGATTCCAAACTGGTGCTGCATACTCCAGTATGGGCCTGACGTAAATGGTATACAGAGTCTTGAACGACTCCTTACTGAGGTATCGGAACGCTATCCGTAGGTTTGCAGGCGTCCGTATGCTGCAGCAGTTATCTGATTGATGTGCGCCTCAGGAGATATGCTCGGTGTTATACTCACCCCCAGATCTTTTTCCTTGAGTGAGGTTTGCAGACTCTGGCCATCTAAACTATATTGTGTCTGCGGTCTTCTTTGCCCTTCCCCAATCTTTATGACTTTGCATTTGGCGGGGTTAAACTCAAGGAGCCAGTTGCTGGACCAGGCTTGTAGCCTGTCCAGGTCTCTTTGTAGTCCTGCCTGATCCTCATCCGATTTGATTCTTCTCTTTAACTTTACATCGTCCGCAAACAAGAACACTTCTGAGTCTATCCCTTCCGTTATGTCATTCACATATACCAAGAACAGCACAGGTCCTAGGACTGACCCCTGTGGAACCCCGTTTGTCACAGGCGCCCACTTTGACACCTCGTCACGTACCATGACTCGTTGTTGCCTCCCTGTAAGGTGTGTGTGTGTGTGTGTGTGTGTGTGTGTGTGTGTGTGTGTGTGTGTGTGTGTGTGTGTGTGTGTGTGTGTGTGTGTGTGTGTGTGTGTGTGTGTGTGTGTGTGTGTGTGTGTGTGTGTGTGTGTGTGTGTGTGTGTATGTGTGAGTGTGTGTGTGTGTGTGTGTGTGTGTGTGAGTGTGTGTGTGTGTGTATGTGTGAGTGTGTGTGTGCGTGTGTGTGTGTGTGTGTGTGTGTGTGTGCGTGTGTGTGTGTATGTACTCACCTAGTTGTACTCACCTAGTTGAGGTTGCAGGGGTCGAGTCCGAGCTCCTGGCCCCGCCTCTTCACTGATCGCTACTAGGTCACTCTCCCTGAACCGTGAGCTTTATCATACCTCTGCTTAAAGCTATGTATGGATCCTGCCTCCACTACATCGCTTCGCAAACCATTCCACTTATTGACTACTCTGTGGCTGAAGAAATACTTCCTAACATCCCTGTGATTTATCTGTGTCTTCAACTTCCAACTGTGTCCCCTTGTTACTGTGTCCAATCTCTGGAACATCCTGTCTTTGTCCACCTTGTCAATTCCTCTCAGTATTTTGTATGTTGTTATCATGTCTCCCCTATCTCTCCTGTCCTCCAGTGTCGTCAGGTTGATTTCCCTTAACCTCTCCTCGTAGGACATACCTCTTAGCTCTGGGACTAGTCTTGTTGCAAACCTTTGCACTTTCTCTAGTTTCTTTACGTGCTTGGCTAGGTGTGGGTTCCAAACTGGTGCCGCATACTCCAATATGGGCCTAACGTACACGGTGTACAGGGTCCTGAACGATTCCTTATTAAGATGTCGGAATGCTGTTCTGAGGTTTGCTAGGCGCCCATATGCTGCAGCAGTTATTCGGTTGATGTGCGCTTCAAGAGATGTGCCTGGTGTTATACTCACCCCAAGATCTTTTTTCTTGAGTGAGGTTTGTAGTCTCTGGCCCCCTAGACTGTACTCCGTCTGCGGCCTTCTTTGCCCTTCCCCAATCTTCATGACTTTGCACTTGGTGGGATTGAACTCCAGGAGCCAATTGCTGGACCAGGTCTGCAGCCTGTCCAGATCCCTTTGTAGTTCTGCCTGGTCTTCGATCGAGTGAATTCTTCTCATCAACTTCACGTCATCTGCAAACAGGGACACCTCAGAGTCTATTCCTTCCGTCATGTCGTTCACAAATACCAGAAACAGCACTGGTCCTAGGACTGACCCCTGTGGGACCCCTCTGGTCACAGGTGCCCACTCTGGCACCTCGCCACGTACCATGACTCGCTACTGTCTTCCTGACAAGTATTCCCTGATCCATTGTAGTGCCTTCCCTGTTATCCCTGCTTGGTCCTCCAGTTTTTGCACCAATCTCTTGTGTGGAACTGTGTCAAACGCCTTCTTGCAGTCCAAGAATATGCAATCCACCCACCCCTCTCTCTCTTGTGTTACTGCTGTCACCATGTCATAGAACTCCAGTAGGTTTGTGACATAGGATTTCCCGTCCCTGAAACCATGTTGTCTGCTGTTGATGAGATCATTCCTTTCTAGGTGTTCCACCACTCTTCTCCTGATAATCTTCTCCATGATTTTGCGTACTATACATGTCAGTGACACTGGTCTGTAGTTTAATGCTTCATGTCTGTCTCCTGTTTTAACGATTGGGACTACATTTGCTGTCTTCCATGCCTCAGGCAATCTCCCTGTCTCGATAGATGTATTGAATATTGTTGTTAGGGGTACACATAGCGCCTCTGCTCCCTCTCTCAATACCCATGGGGAGATGTTATCTGGCCCCATTGCCTTTGAGGTATCTATCTCACTCAGAAGCCTCTTCACTTCTTCCTCGATTGTGTGCACTGTGTCCAGCACATGGTGGTGTGCCCCACCTATCCGTCTTTCTGGAGCCCCTTCTGTCTCCTCTGTGAACACTTCTTTGAATCTCTTGTTGAGTTCCTCACATACTTCACGGTCATTTCTTGTTGTCTCTCCTCCTACCTTCCTTAGCCTGATTACCTGGTCCTTGACTGTTGTTTTCCTCCTGATGTGGCTGTACAACAGTTTCGGGTCAGATTTGGCTTTCGCTGCTATGTCATTTTCATATTGTCTTTGGGCCTCCCTTCTTATCTGTGCATATTCGTTTCTGGCTCTACGACTGCTCTCCTTATTCTCCTGGGTCCTTTGCCTTCTATATTTCTTCCATTCCCTAGCACACTTGGCTTTTGCCTCCCTGCACCTTTGGGTAAACCATGGGCTCATCCTGGCTTTCTCATTATTCCTGTTACCCTTGGGTACAAACCTCTCCTCAGCCTCCTTGCATTTTGTTGCTACATATTTCATCATCTCATTAACTGGCTTCCCTGCCAGTTCTCTGTCCCACTGAACCCCGTTCAGGAAGTTCCTCATTCCTGTGTAGTCCCCTTTCTTGCAGTTTGGCTTCATTCGTCCTGGCCTTCCTGCTTCTCCCTCCACTTGTAGCTCTACTGTGTGTGTGTACTCACCTAGTTGAGGTTGCGGGGGTCGAGTCCGAGCTCCTGGCCCCGCCTCTTCACTGATCGCTACTAGGTCACTCTCCCTGAGCCGTGAGCTTTATCATACCTCTGCTTAAAGCTATGTATGGATCCTGCCTCCACTACATCGCTTCCCAAACTATTCCACTTAATGACTACTCTGTGGCTGAAGAAATACTTCCTAACATCCCTGTGATTCATCTGTGTCTTCAGCTTCCAACTGTGTCCCCTTGTTACTGTGTCCAATCTCTGGAACATCCTGTCTTTGTCCACCTTGTCAATTCCTCTCAGTATTTTGTATGTCGTTATCATGTCCCCCCTATCTCTCCTGTCCTCCAGTGTCGTCAGGTTGATTTCCCTTAACCTCTCCTCGTAGGACATACCTCTTAGCTCTGGGACTAGTCTTGTTGCAAACCTTTGCACTTTCTCTAGTTTCTTCACGTGCTTGGCTAGGTGTGGGTTCCAAACTGGTGCCGCATACTCCAATATGGGCCTAACGTACACGGTGTTCAGGGTCCTGAATGATTCCTTATTAAGATGTCGGAATGCTGTTCTGAGGTTTGCTAGGCGCCCATATGCTGCAGCAGTTATTTGGTTGATGTGCGCTTCAGGAGATGTGCCTGGTGTTATACTCACCCGAAGATCTTTTTCCTTGAGTGAGGTTTGTAGTCTCTGACCCCCTAGACTGTACTCCGTCTGCGGCCTTCTTTGCCCTTCCCCAATCTTCATGACTTTGCACTTGGTGGGATTGAACTCCAGGAGCCAATTGCTGGACCAGGTCTGCAGCCTGTCCAGATCCCTTTGTAGTTCTGCCTGGTCTTCGATCGAGTGAATTCTTCTCATCAACTTCACGTCATCTGCAAACAGGGACACCTTAGAGTCTATTCCTTCCGTCATGTCGTTCACAAATACCAGAAACAGCACTGGTCCTAGGACTGACCCCTGTGGGACCCCGCTGGTCACAGGTGCCCACTCTGACACCTCGCCACGTACCATGACTCGCTGCTGTCTTCCTGACAAGTATTCCCTGATCCATTGTAGTGTCTTCCTGTGTGTGTGTGTGTGTGTGTGTGTACTCATGTAGTTGTACTCACCTAGTTGTGGTTGCAGGGGTCGATTCATAACTCCTGGCCCCGCCTCTTCATTGGTCACTACTGGGTCACTCTCCCTGAACCATGAGCTTTATCATACCTCTGCTTAAAGCTATGTATGGATCCTGCCTCCACTACTTCGCTTCCCAAACTACTCCACTTACTAACTACTCTATGACTGAAGAAATACTTCTTAACATCCCTGTGATTCATATGTGTCTTCATCTGTGTGTGTGTGTGTGTGTGTGTGTGCGCGTGTGTATTCTGAACCACGGGCTCTCATCTTTCAGTCATTCTTCTCGTATTTTGTATATCTGTCTCTTCCCTGCATTTTCTATCTGTTACAGCAAGAATTTCGTGTCATTCATCCGAATTATTATTTCAATCAAATACTAAGCGCTAAACCATCCTTCCAAATATTTCTCTGTCCCATAAGCTTTCCTTTGGGAAATCAGAGTTTCCTTCAGTAGTCTGGGTTATATGGTGCCTCTCATTCATTTTATTTTTCCGGTCATATTTCCAATAGATCGTAAGCTCAAAGCGGTCTCCTTGTTGTCCTCCCATCACGTTCTCATTTTCTTCACATACTTCGATACTAAGTTCCCTTTCACTGCTTCCTGAACTGTTTTCCACGTTTCTTGTCTATCACTGGAGTACCACTTTTCTAATGAATTTCCCTGTAATTAAAATCTTCTCTAATCAAAATATTTTGTTTTGGTCCTCTGTGTTTTTATTGCTGTCAGTTATATTTATTGCCAATCTGTTGTTCTCTTTCCCTGGTCTTCCGTTGTTAAGTGAAAAGTTAAATATTTCAACCCCTCTAACTTTAGAGGGGTTGAATGATGGAAATAAATGGTATAAAATACCGACACGATGGAAATATAAACACAAATGCAGTATAATGTGATCCTTTATTGACAACGTTTCACCCACACAGTGGGCTTTTTCAAGTCACTTTTCATGTGACTTGAAAAAGCCCACTGTGTGGGTGAAACGTTGTCAATAAAGGATCACATTATACTGCATTTGTGTTTATATTTCCAGGGGTTGAATGAGTTATTTTTTCAGCTTCTACCCTTATCCGAGATATTGTCCATCTTTTTTTTTTTTTTTTTTTTTTGGGCAGCAGACATTTGTTTTACATCATTTACCAATCGGTGCACCATACTTCTATTTTCTGATATTTAATTTTGAGAGGCTTTATATGCTGCCAGACTGGAGTGATGGAAGGAGACTTGCAGGAAATAGCTAAGAGGACATGGGTGGAGCTGGATCTTTGTATATAGTGGAGGCTGGGAATAAACCGTGAGGGTTCTTGATATGAAGAGAGCCTATTGCTTTTCTAGTCTGACCTCATCTATCTGATAAGATTTATAGATACTCAAGGACCATTATTTTAATTTTTTTCCTAGCAGATAACCTGCGTATAGAGGCGAAGGTCTGATGTTATCGGCTCATTCCGTGTAATGCCAAGCTTTCCCCGATCCATCCTCTTTCACTGTCCTTGCTCTCATCCATCTCCCAGCTTCCCGGGTCGTGTCTACTCAGCAGATATAGGTCAGGAGGAGCGCCACTCTGCCTCACTACATTATCACGGTCCTATTTCATTTCCGGGTTGCTGAGTCCTCCCTTTCAATCCTCTCGCAGCAGCAGCAAGAATGACAGCATCAAAAGCTGCACCAACATCAGGAGTGGCAGTATCAAGAGCTGCTCCAGGTATGGCAGTATCAAAAGCTGCACCAATATCAGGAGTGGCAATATGAAGAGCTGCACAAACATTAGGAGTGGAAGTATCAAGAGCTGCTCCAGGTATGGCAGTATCAAAAGCTGCACCAATATCAGGAGTGGCAGTATCAAGAGCTGCTCCAGGTATGGCAGTATCAAAAGCTGCACCAATATCAGGAGTGGCAATATGAAGAGCTGCACCAACATTAGGAGTGGAAGTATCAAGAGCTGCTCCAGGAATGGCAGTATCAAAAGCTGCACCAACATCAGGAGTGGCAGTATCAAGAGCTGCTCCAAGAATGGCAGTATCAAAAGCTGCACCAACATCAGGAGTGGCAGTATCAAGAGTTGCTCCAGGTATGGCAGTATCTAAAGCTGCACCAACATCAGGAGTAGCAGTATCAAGAGCTGCTCCAGGTATGGCAGTATCTAAAGCTGCACAAACATCAGGGGTGGCAGTATCAAGAGCTGCTCCAGGTATGGCAGTATCAAAAGCTGCACCAACATCAGGAGTAGCAGTATCAAGAGCTGCTCCAGGTATGGCAGTATCTAAAGCTGCACAAACATCAGGAGTGGCAGTATCAAGAGCTGCTCCAGGTACGGCAGTATCAAAAGCTGCACCAACATCAGGAGTGGCAGTATCAAGAGCTGCTCCAGGTATGGCAGTATCAAAAGCAGCACCAGCATCAGAAGTGGCAGCATCAAAAGCAACACCAAGAGTGCCATCATCAAAAGTAGCACTATGAGTTACATCAAAAGCAGCACCATTAGAAATTACATCAATAAAAGCAGCACCAGGAGTGGCAGCATCAAAAGCAGCAGGAGCAGTACCTTCAGCAGTGGTATCAGCAGCAGCAGCGTTAGTAAAAACATTAGCACTTCCAGACAGCACGACTGCAGATGCTGTACTAACAGTAGTAGCGGAACCATTTACCTTTATCTTTATTAGAAGTAGTAACAGCGGAAGTGGTAGGTACAGCAACAGCACCAACAGCAGCAGCAATTCCAACAGTCGAAAGACTCGTAGAAACAGCAGCAACATGTATAGTTGGAAAAACAGTAGTGGTAACTGCAGCAGCAGCAACAACAGTAACGGCAGTTGTAGCAGAAGTGGTAGCTTGGAAGTAACAGTTGCTGCGAGAGAAGCAGCATCAGCAAATGTAGCAAAAATTGTGGAAGGAACACCAGTACCAGTAGTGACAATTGCGGTTGCAACAGTAGCAGCAACAGCTCCAGCATCAGTACAGCTGTGGTAGGAGCAGCAGAAGCGGTGCTGGCAGCTGCTGGGACCAAAATAGCATCAGCAGTAATAGCAGCAGCAGTGATAAGAGCACCAGCTGTATTAGAGGCTGTGGCAACAGCAGTAGCAGTAGCAGCAGCAAGACAAACACAGGTACAAATAAATGGCGTGTGGTACTTGGTCGTAAAATAGATCACCGGCAAAGGAGTAATCAGGGAATATCAAAGGTGAAGGCAAATACGTAAGGTTGTTTTCGGAGTGGATAGAGTTATCAGAGCTTATTTCTTGGGTAGCATTGAAAATTAGGTTGGACAAATATTTTGTTAGTGGGATGGATTGTAAATGACCTGCCTAGTATGGGCCAACAGGCCTGCTGCAGTGATCCTTCTTTCTTATGTTCTTCTTATGAATACCCGAATACTCCTACAACCAATATCAGATACAGATACGTATAACTTGGCATGTACCAAACTATGGGTAATATAATGAGAAAGAACAAGAATGAATACTACTGCTGGTTATAGCATATGTTCTCATACAAGACACAAACTCACTCTGTGTTAATCAATCTGCAGCTAGTGAGAGACTGACCTCCAGACCTGGGTGTAGGTATAAGGTCAACTAGTCTGGAATTCAATCCCTCACCCTGATCGGTTAACATTTATAACTAGTAGTTTATCCTCGGTATAGGAGTGATGCCCCGACATCTATAGCGGCAATAAGCTACTGGGCTTTTCGCTAATTGAATGTGCAGAATGTTGTCTGATTCACCCCGAATAAATGTGACGCACTAGAACCACAACAACAATCACAACGAATACAACTGAGTCATGTACAAAAAGACTATTTTCGGAAGCTATCCAGATTAATGTTTGTATTTAAATCAAGTCCGTCTCAGAATGAGATGTTACACTGGAAAAAATATTATTTTAAACGTCTGTTGTGTCAGTATTAATATTCGGTACGCACCGGGGATGATAATAATAATAATGTGGTGTTTCCACTCATAAATAGACTGAATAAAAGTATTAACTTTCCAGATATTAATACTTTTAATAAAAATGTCTAGCCTCTACGTCTGTTTTGAAGCTTGGCATCTGTTAACAACTCAGAAGACTGTGTTGTGGTATGAAAGGTATAATTGAGAGAGAGGAGGAGAGGCTGAGATGGTCTGATGAGTTATAGAAGGTGGAACAGAATATCTGTAGGTTGACTGAAATGGTGCATAGATATTGAGAAGAATGGAAGAATGGGTTGGGAGACGTCCTAGAAGTGTTGGTGGTAGGAGGTGAAGGAAGTTCTCTGTGGTAGGGAACTAAACTTACAATAGGCATTTCGAAGTGTGTTAGAACTCATTAACATTTCGGAGAGCTCATGACAGTTCCTAAGAAAAATATAGATGATAAAAGCAAATGGATAACACGTAAAAAAAATGTAAAGAAATTAAAGATGACACAAAATTCATTCTGCTTTCTTAATAATAAGAAGCATTTTCTAACTAACATAAGAACATAAGAACATAAGAAAGGAGGAACACTGCAGGAGGCCTGTTGGCCATACTGAATTAAAACAATGTAAAAGTAAAACAAATTACGAAAGAGAATCAAAGCTAAGACAATATAATTTCGCTTGTGACATTACAGACAGACTGTGATCCAGTGAACCACAGTGATCAAACGTTAAGTGTATAACTCTCTCATAGATATAGCAGAAGGTGGTCACCACCAGATATACCATAACGGACATCAGTGATATAAAAGGCCTTTAATGAGAGGTGCACAGCAATCAACACTGTGTAGAGTAGTTCAGCAAGCAGGCTGGAGTGAAGGAGTGATGTGAAGCATTGAACCAAGTACGTTGGAGTCTGATGGAACAACAGAGCACAGAGAGAACTCACAGACTGACTCAGGTCCACACATACGTAGTACCTTTTCCACTAATGGTAAGGGTGAAGGAAGAGTAGATTAAATCCACGACTTTCTGAGAAGTCTACAGCTCCAGTAACCCTCGTAGTCTCTCTCTATTAATCAGAGCACACCGGCTACGGAAGAGAAACACACACACAGCTGCTGCCAATATGACACTAACTCGACAAGATGAGAGCTTTAAATGACGGATGAAAGAAATTAACAGATAGTCTAACGTTAAGTTAAAACTCTGCTTCTACAACTTAGACAGGTAACAGCTGTAAAAATGAGACAGTAATTGTACAGAGGTTCGAATACTTTCGATCGTCAAAGAACTGGATAGCTAAGTGACTTCCTGAGGATTCCCAGTACCACACTTCACCTCCCCTCCTCCCAGATAGTAGCCTGGCAAAAACCAGGTAGGCAGCGCTGGCATTTCTCTGCAACAATCGCTTCACGCATACAAACGACCCACACTGGTCATGCATACACTCACACAGAAAATATGTGCACCAGCAGAGTTGAAGCAAGTGTTTTTTTTATTCCTTGTTCCCTTGCAGTGTGAGCAACGTAACATTTGTGAGGGAATTCAGTAAAATGGGTTAACCGGACTTTAATTCTGGAAGTGGGAAGTACAGCAATGGCTGAACTCTGAGGGATGAATGGGTCATTTTAAATGTGATGTCCTTGGTCTCATGGTAATAGAGTTATTAAATGAACTATAATGAATGAGATTCCTTCTTTGAGTCACCTTACTTTGATGTGAAAAGGCCGATGCGTTAAAAAAAAAGAAATACAACAATAACAAAAAAAAGTAAATCTGAGGTCTCCGTAACTACTATGAGAGTCACCTGTCCCCTGGCTGCGGGTACTCTTAATGCAACACTTCAATTTCTTGTGTATTCGATATGTCCACATACACAAAACTTCCAGCTATAGGGCCAGATACTCAAGACCGAGACTGTCACTGGTAGGCCAGTGGATCCTGTTGATTTGGCCTACCAAAGAACCAACGCCTAACCCAGTTTCACTCTTGACATACCGTCTTCCTGAGACTCCGTCATACTGCCAGTCCCACTGAACGTGTTATAGTATTTCTAAGAATAGTGTTAGGCAATAGGCATTTCTCCCTTGCTATGTAACCATTAGATCATCAGCTACTCCTCGCACCATTTGTCTGAAGTAAACTTTTCTTTTCTGACGAATAAGCTAATAACAGAAACAACTGCTGTTAATTTTATTGCTTAAAGAGAGCCTAGACCTAAAATAATGTTTAAAGTGGGCCTTTCCAAATTATCCATAGAGCTATCCATACAATATGTATCTGGTTCGGTTAATAAACATGTTCACTTTAATGTATTTTGTGTTAATGAATACCAGGACAGTCCTATAGCTACTGGATTTTATGAAACACCTGGAAGTTTAGGTGATAATTGTAAACTGAAACTGTTCTGAAAAGAATATTTCTTATTACTTAAAGAAAAGCGTTTACTTTCAGTGCTGCTTCACAATTATTTACGTACCGAAGAATAAATTTCATATTATATAAAAAAAGTCAAAACGTCCGGGGTAAGACTGGTTTTCAGGTTATGTCGAATTGCGTTTGTGCAGAAACACGAAGCTCTTCTTCATATATTATGTTACTTTCGCATTAGGATATTACGTTACTGTTCCATTAAGATATTATATTGCTGCTTCGGTCAAGCCACATGTTATCATAGGATGTTGGTCATAGTGATTGTTGATTAAGGTGTTAATGGTTGACCTGATTCATCTTATCCTTAATACAGAAACCTTTAAAACGCCCTACGCATTAAAACAGCCTAAGCGTTTGGGATATTTACAGTATATTTTACTGTGTTTTACCAGTTGGTCTCATAGTTTCTTATACACCACCAGATTTGTGTTTACCCATAAAAGGTGGCCTAGAGCAAATCCTCAGCATATCTACATCGTTTTTGAAGTGTCCTGTGTTTACTTAGTGAACGAACATTGACAGAGTGTATATACATGTATATGCAAGACAAGCCACAGGGGTGGAAATCTTTAGCTCAAGTGTTTTCACACCTCTCAGTGCGTCATCAGGAGCTATGCAAAGTTGCAAGGCAGCAACTGAAGGAGTGAGGGGAATGCGCTGCTCTGAGAAAACTTTCCCTCACTCCTTCAGTTGCTGCCTTGCAACATTGCACAGCTCCTGATGACGCACTGAGAAGTGTGAAAATACTTTAGCTAAAGATTTCCACCCCCCGTGACTTGTCTTGCATAGTTAAGATCGCCTGTCTGCGTTTGTTCGAATCCATGTATATACAAACAAGGATGCATCTGCCTAAAAACAGTCTGGTGTCCGTACAAATAGAGAGTTTCGTACATACACTGTCGGACCGAGACGTCGTCACAAGTTTCATTCTCTTACGTGCTCTTTGTGTGTTTTTCTTCAGTCAGTCGCACATATGCACAGGCAAACGTGTATGTGCTCACAGACAGTCGTGCATGTGTACAGAAAATAGTACATGTGCACACAGTTGTGTATTTGCCACACAGTTCTGTATATGAATCAAGACTGTCGTTTATGTATACACAGTCATATATGCGCACACAGAGTAATGAATGCATACAGATAGTTGTGGCCTTGAACGCAGGTAGTCATGTGTGTGCAGTCAGAACCGTACAGGTGCACAGAGACAAGTCAAGGACGTGCACAAGGGCAGTCATAAACGTGCTCGTGTGCGCGAGTTACTGTGCACACATACACACACACACACACACACACACACACGCACACACACACACACACACACACACACACACACACACACACACGCACACACACACACACACACACACACACACACACACACACACGCACACACACACACACACACACACACACACACACACACACACACACACACACACACACACACACACACACACACACACACACACACACACACACACACACACACACACACACACACACACACACACGCAGGTCATCAACCGAACTCAATGACTGTATAACAAAATTTAATGATTCATTCTGGTCAATATTTCACATTTGAATTTATGATCTTCAGAGTTTTGCGAATAATGTTAAATTTATTAATGTGAATACTTTTATTGAAGCTTAGGTGGTGTTTATTACCGGTGGTATATTGATGGTTTTATTGATGCTTCCTGGTTTATCGATGGTTCATTGATGCTTCTTTAGTTAATCGATGGTTTTATTGATGCTTCTTGGTTTATCGATGGTTCATTGATGCTTCTTTAGTTAATCGATGGTTTTATTGATGCTTCCTGGTTTATCGATGGTTCATTGATGCTTCTTTAGTTAATCGATGGTTTTATTGATGCTTCCTGGTTTATCGATGGTTAATTGATGCTTCTTTAGTTAATCGATGGTTTTATTGATGCTTCTTGGTTTATCGATGGTTTTCATTGATGCTTCTTGTTTATCGATGATTTTATTGATTCTCTGTTTATAATTTATTGATAATTTACTAATGCTTCTTGATGCTTCGTTGAGGGTTTATTGATATATAATTATATTTGTTATGAGAATTTAACAAATTTATTTTCAGTAAATATTTCCAGTGAACGTACATTAACGTACGTTAAAGCACGTAAGAATAAATTCGTTAAAAATAACTAAATTACATATAATTCGCGATAAAAGTACTTCGTAAGAGCAGGAACAAATATATAAAGTACGTAAAATATGGAACAGTTCATGCGTATACGCAAAATAACAATGCGTATGTGATAGACTTTGATAGCAAATAAAATACTCACGATTACGTAAAAATATACGCAAAACTCGTAATGACACGATTGCAAACAAACCATACTCCCGGCCGGGATTGAACCCGCGGTCATAGAGTCTCAAAACTCCAGCCCGTCGCGTTAGCCACTAGACCAGCTAGCCACAATAAGATTCATCCAACTGGTGCCTGTGCTAACCTTCCTATGGTGCAGAAATATACCTAGTTGGATGAATCTTATTGTGGCTAGCTGGTCTAGTGGCTAACGCGACGGGCTGGAGTTTTGAGACTCTATGACCGCGGGTTCAATCCCGGCCGGGGGTATGGTTTGTTTGCAATCGTGTCATTACGATTTCTTGAGTCATGTTGACGGCAGTGAAGGGACTTGAGCTAGAGTTCGTCACGGCCACGCTAGCTGGAGATTCGTCTGTAAAAACTTGCATTTGTGGTCACAGTGGTGCCTGTGCTAACCTTCCTATGGTGTAGAAATATACCTAGTTGGATGAATCTTATTGTGGCTAGCTGGTCCAGTGGCTAACGCGACGGGCTGGAGTTTTGAGACTCTATGACCGCGGGTTCAATCCCAGCCGGGGGTATGGTTTGGTTTACGTAGTGTGTAAATATAAGAATACGTAAAATTTGTAAAAAATAATGAATGGGTATAAATACGTAAGAGCATATAGAAGAATGTAAGAGTAGGTAATAGAGCTAGAAGAGAGAGTACCTGCCACCAGACAACAAGTTGTCTGATGACAGGTCTTACTAGACAGTGTTGTCTGTTGGCAGGTCATACTAGACAGTGTTATCTGATGGTGGGTAGACAGTGTTGTCTGATGGCAGGTAATACTAGACAGTGTTGTCTGATGGCAGGTAATACTAGACAGTGTTGTCTGATGGCGGGTAGACAGTGTTGTCTGATGGCAGGTAATACTAGACAGTGTTGTCTGATGGCGGGTAGACAGTGTTGTCTGATGGCAGGTAATACTAGACAGTGTTGTCTGATGGCAGGTAATACTAGACAGTGTTGTCTGATGGCGGGTAGACAGTGTTGTTTGATGGGTAATACTAGATAGTGTTGTCTGATGGCAGGTAATACTAGACAGTGTTGTGTGATGGCAGGTAATACTAGACAGTGTTGTCTGATGGCAGGTAATACTAGACAGTGTTGTCTGATGGCAGGTAATACTAGACAGTGTTGTGTGATGGCAGGTAGACAGTGTTGTTTGATGGCAGGTAATATTAGACAGTGTTGTCTGATGGCAGGTAATACTAGACAGTGTTGTGTGATGGCAGGTAAACACTGTTGTTTGATGACAGGTATTACTAAACAATGTTGTCTGATGGCAGGCAGACAGTGTTGTCTGATGGTAGGTAATACTAGACAATGTTTTCTGATCGTAGAACATAACTCAAGCTGCGAGTGTTGGAATACCAATATTCGAGGCAGCTATGATTAGTCCCGGTCTGCATTCTATCCCCTGTCTTAAAAACATTCTTGGGATACCAACTTAAAAGTATGCTTAGTGATACCATCACTGAAGTACTGTGATATGCTCCACGCTGACAAATGTAAATGAGCCTAAAATAACCAAGAATTATTTAGCAATTATAGAGGCAGAAATCAATGTAATAGATGGAAGACAGGTTGCTGGTGGAACCTGGTCTTTGACTAAGTCGAGACATGTATTACAGAAGCGAAAGTTTTTATTTTCCTTAAGAAGTATCCTGTAATGAGGGGTTGAGTGTGTTATTCTGGCGGTCATTGCTATATGTATAGTACAGCTCTGTGCATACCTCCTGAAGCTCAACTCACGCTGATAACACAAAACATACTAAGCCCAAAATTTATAAATTAGAGAATTGGCACTATTCCATGCTTGTCAGTTCTCAGTAGAGAAAGAATATGTAATCTGGTTGCATGACAAAGCATCGAAAAGGCACAATACGCCCGTGATAAGTTGCCTCATAACTTCCTGTATTGCAAATACAGTAAAAAGTTCGGGCATAACTCAACAGGATTCCCTGCACAATGTAAACACTACAAGAGTGCCTCCAGCGTTGCTGCTCACCTCGCCAAGATTATTTTATATTTGTTGGTGAGAGTTAAGTTTACAATAATTTAGTAATAAACAAACGCATTGAAATATTTTTTCGTTAGGTTCAGAAGGATTTTTGCGAAATTGTTGCATACACAAATTTTTTGTTTGCCTTATTCGGCAAGAAGAGCGTTGCTATTTAAGCCATAATCGCAAGCTTTACCTATTCGGCACGACTCTTCACTGCTTTCAGTAACCTACCTCCTACACCATACACTTGCAACATCTGCCACATTGCCCCCCTATCCACCCTGTCATACGCCTTTTCCAAATCCATAAATGCCACAAAGACCTCTTTAGCCTTATCTAAATACTGTTCACTTATATGTTTCACTGTAAACACCTGGTCCACACACCCCCTACCTTTCCTAAAGCCTCCTTGTTCATCTGCTATCCTATTCTCCGTCTTACTCTTAATTCTTTCAATTATAACTCTACCATACACTTTACCAGGTACACTCAACAGACTTATCCCCCTATAATTTTTGCACTCTCTTTTATCCCCTTTGCCTTTATACAAAGGAACTATGCATGCTCTCTGCCAATCCCTAGGTACCTTACCCTCTTCCATACATTTATTAAATAATTGCACCAACCACTCCAAAACTATATCCCCACCTGCTTTTAACATTTCTATCTTTATCCCATCAATCCCGGCTGCCTTACCCCCTTTCATTTTACCTACTGCCTCACGAACTTCCCCCACACTCACAACTGGCTCTTCCTCACTCCTACAAGATGTTATTCCTCCTTGCCCTATACACGAAATTCACAGCTTCCCTATCTTCATCAACATTTAACAATTCCTCAAAATATTCCTTCCATATATATATATATATATATATATATATATATATATGCAAAACAACCACTGTGAAAGAGTAGTGAAATTCCAAGCGCTTTCGTGACTACTCACATTGTCAAGAAACTATTGCCAAGTGAGTGTGAAACGAAAGCCTGTAATTGTTGTACATGATGGTAGGATTGCTGGTGTCTTTTGTCTGTCTCATAAATATGCAAGATTACAGGTACGTCTTGCTACTTCTACTTACACTTAGGTCACACTCTACACACATGTACAAGCATATATACACACACCCTTCTGGGTTTTCTGCCATTTTCTTTCTAGTTCTTGTTCTTGTTTATTTCCTCTTATCTCCATGGGGAAGTGGAACAGAATTCTTCCTCCGTAAGCCATGCGTGTTGTAAGAGGCAACTAAAATGCCAGGGGCAAGGGGCTAGTAACGCCTTCTCCTGTATATATTACTAAATGTAAAAGGAGAAACTTTCGTTTTTCCTTTTGGGCCACCCTGCCTCGGTGGGATACGACCGGTGTGTTGAAAGAAAGAATATATATAAATATATATATATATATATATATATATATATATATATATATATATATATATATATATATATATATATATATATATATATATATATATATATATATATATATATATATATATATATATCATGTAACGGGAAACGTTGAAGCAGTAATAAAGGTCTCCATGCGACACAGCTTATTCTTCTTCCATGGGTAGTCCAGGGAAGAAATATTAGGCACGAGAGGAGAAAAGTCCTGACACATCTACATTTTATTAGGGAGCGCCTGTCTGGAGAGACGAGCAGGCTGGCCCATCTGCTCCGTGATTGGTCGAGTCAGGATACGACGTCAACAACGTAGTTGGTGTTGCTGGTTGGCTGAGTCAGGGTGTGTGGCAGCCATGAGACCGAGCTTTATCCTCGTTGGCTGACGTTAAGTGTGACGTCAGATGTTTATATATGACTCTCTTGGCGCTGATTGGCTGGATGCCATGCTGGAAGAGAAATGTTGCAATGCACGCTGACACAAATCAGCTGCTGGACCGCCACAGCTGAGACTCAGGCAGCTCAGCTATGTTAAACTTGTTTAGTCATTAATTAATGATTGCCACTTGCACTCATGAATGGCAGGCATCACCACCTGCTTCTCCTGGGTGCCAGGGATCACCACATCCACCTCCTTAGTGTCAGGCATCACCACCTGCACATCCTAGGTGTCAGGCATCACCACCTGTACCTCTTGAGTGCCAGGCATCATCACTTGGACCTCATGGGTGCCAGGCATCATCACATGCACCTCCTGAGTGCCACGCATCACCACCTGCACTTCCTGAGTGCCAGGCATCACCACGTGCACGTCCTGGGTGCCAGTCATCGTCGCCTGCACCTCCTGAGTGCCAGGCATCACCACCTGCACCTCCTGAGTGTCAGATATCACCACCTGCTCCTCCTGAGTGCCAGGCATCACCACCTGCACCTCCTGAGTGCCAGGCATCACCACCTGTACCTCCTTGGCGCCAGGCATCACCACCTGCACCTTATGAGTGCAAGTCATCACCACTTGCACCTCCTGGGTGCCAGGCATCACCACATTCACCTCCTAAGTGCCAGGCATCATCACCTGCACATCCTGAGTGCCAGGCATCACCACCTGTACCTCTTAGGTGCCAGGCATCACAAACTGTACCTCTTGAGTGCCAGGCATCACCATCTGCACCACCTGAGTGCCAGACATCACCACCTGCACCTCCTGAGTGCCATGCATCACCACTTGCACCTCTTAGGTGCCAGGCATCACCATTTGCACCTCTTGGGAGCCAGGCATCACCATCTGCACCTCATGAGTGCCAGGAATCACCACCTGCACCTCCTGAGTGCTAGGCATCACCACCTGCACCTTCTGAGTGCCATGCATCACCACCTGCACCTCCTGAGTGCCAGGCATCACCACCTGCACCTTTTGAGTGCAAGTCATCACCACTTGCACCTCCTGGGTGCCAGGCATCACCACCACCACCTGCAGACATCACCACCTGCACCTCCTGAGTGCCAGGCACCTCTTACCAGGCATCACCATGCACCTCCCAGGCATCACCTCCTGCACCTTCTGAGTGCCAGGCATCACCACCTGCACCTCCTGAGTGCCAGGCATCACCACCTGCACCTTCTGAGTGCCAGGCATCACCACCTGCACCTCCTGAGTGCCAGGCATCACCACCTGCACCTCCTGAGTGCAAGACATCACCACCTGCACCTCCTGGGTCACCACCTGAATGAAAAATCAACGAAACGCTGTGTAATAAAGATCACCATTGGACGAAACGTTTTGCAGTAAAGATCACCACTCAGTGAAACGTGCAGTGATGTTTAAAATTGAGCGAAAGGTCACATTTTAACAGAAACTGTTGCTTCTGTTGCATTTTATGGAAAAGAAAGCCAAATATTGTTATAATTATTTTTCAGTTATTAACTCTTCACTGCTTTTACAATAATTTATATGCATATTTTAGCTAAACATCTCGCTGCTGAACATCTAAACATCTCGCTGCTGAACATCTAAACATCTCGCTGCTGAACATCTAAACATCTCGCTGCTGAACATCTAAACATCTCGCTGCTGAACATCTAAACATCTCGCTGCTGAACATCTAAACATCTCGCTGCTGAACATCTAAACATCTCGCTGCTGAACATCTAAACATCTCGCTACTGAACATCTAAACATCTCGTTGCTGAACGTCTAAACATCTCGTTGCTGAACATCTAAACATCTCGCTGCTGAACATCTAAACATCTCGCTACTGAACATCTAAACATCTCGTTGCTGAACGTCTAAACATCTCGTTGCTGAACGTCTAAACATCTCGTTGCTGAACGAAACGATGCATGATAAAACTTACCATTGTTCAAATCGTGTAACAAATCTCACCAGGGATACTAAACGTTGTTTACTGAAGTTCCTCATTAAGCGAAACGTTCGTAATGGAGGTTTACTGCGCTCTGAGCGTCACTGTATCATTGTAACCGATATTTCATCTCCCATTTGAATATAATGACGGTGCTCGGTACCTGAGCACCGTCATTATAACCCAGTACCTGAGCACCGTCACTGTAACTCAGTACCTGAGCACCGTCATTATAACCCAGTACCTGAGCACCGTCACTGTAACTCAGTACCTGAGCACCGTCATTATAACCCAGTACCTGAGCACCGTCATTATAACCCAGTACCTGAGCACCGTCATTATAACTCAGTACCTGAGCACCGTCATTGTAACTCAGTACCTGAGCACCGTCATTGTAACCCAGTACCTGAGCACCGTCATTATAGCCCAGTACCTGAGCACCGTCATTATAACCCAGTACCTGAACACCGTAATTATAACTCAGTACCTGAGCATCGTCATTATAACCCAGTACCTGAGTACCGTCATTGTAACCCAGTACCTGAGCACCATCATTATAACCCAGTACCTGAGCACCGTCATTCTAACTCAGTACCTGAGCACCGTCATTATAACCCAGTACCTGAGCACCGTCATTGTAACTCAGTACCTGAGCACCGTCATTATAACCCAGTACCTGAGCACCGTCATTGTAACCCAGTACCTGAGCACCATCATTAAAACCCAGTACCTGAGCACCGTCATTATAACCCAGTACCTGAGCACCGTCATTGTAACCCAGTACCTGAGCACCATCATTATAACCAAGTACCTGAGCACCGTCATTATAACCCAGTGCCTGAGCACCATCATTATAACCCAGTACCTGATCACCGTCATTATAACCCAGTACCTGAGCACCGTCATTATAACCCAGTACCTGAGCACCGTCATTATAACCCAGTACCTGAGCACCGTCATTGTAACTCAGTACCTGAGCACCGTCATTGTAACCCAGTACCTGAGCACCGTCATTATAACCCAGTACCTGAGCACCGTCATTGTAACCCAGTACCTGAGCACCGTCATTATAACCAAGTACCTGAGCACCGTCATTATAACCCAGTACCTGAGCACCGTCATTATAACCCAGTACCTGAGCACCGTCATTATAACCCAGTACCTGAGCACCGTCATTATAACCCAGTACCTGAGCACCGTCATTATAACTCAGTACCTGAGCACCGTCATTGTAACCCAGTACCTGAGCACCGTCATTATAACCCAGTACCTGAGCACCGTCATTATAACCCAGTACCTGAGCACCGTCATTGTAACTCAGTACCTGAGCACCGTCATTGTAACCCAGTACCTGAGCACCGTCATTATAACCCAGTACCTGAGCACCGTCATTGTAACCCAGTACCTGAGCACCGTCATTATAACCAAGTACCTGATCACCGTCATTATAACCCAGTACCTGAGCACCGTCATTATAACTCAGTACCTGAGCACCGTCATTATAACCCAGTACCTGAGCACCGTCATTATAACCCAGTACCTGAGCACCGTCATTATAACCCAGTACCTGAGCACCGTCATTATAACCCAGTACCTGAGCACCGTCATTATAACCCAGTACCTGAGCACCGTCATTATAACTCAGTACCTGAGCACCGTCATTGTAACCCAGTACCTGAGCACCGTCATTATAACCCAGTACCTGAGCACCGTCATTATAACCCAGTACCTGAGCACCGTCATCAGCGTATATTTACTGGGCACCAGCCTATCCATGAGACGCATCAACTATTAAGTACCAAAGCAGTTCGGTGAAGACACACTCGACTTATTTCACGTAAAATAAAAACACCATTATATAAAAATAAATGTCGAGTTAGTACCTGGAGTTTACCTGGAGAGGGTTTCGGGGGTCAACGCCCCCGCGGCTCGGTCTGAGACCTACATACTTTAAAATATACAAGGTCTCTTCTAATCGTCTTCAAATTTTGAACATTGGTTCAGCCTATCTAAAAGGAGGTTGGTAGTGTCACTGGAGAGAGTTGGTGGCTTAGCCAATTAAATTTTTCAATAGTGCTATATTATTTTTTGCCACATAACTTGAGTATGCGTCATGAATTTTATAATTATAATGTTAACTTGTATGATAAAACTGTGTTGCTGTAAATATACTAATTTGCCGAAAGTTAATATACACTCAGGATTTTACCTGATTTTCTTCTCTTCATCTTCCCTTTTGAATTACCTTCTGTATTTTCTTTGTCGTTCCTTCCTTTTAGCTTTATAATTTATCTTTTTCCTTCTTTCCCAGCATGAGTCATTTAGGCCTACTGCAGCACTCCATTTTTTCCATTTGAGCCTCGTGGAGAGATGTATTAGAAGGAGAGACCTTATTAACAGAGAGATCAAAGTGACAGCTTATTAAAAAGGAGATACTTATGCGAGTCAACTCAACAGAGGAAAGATACAAGAGACAGTTATCAGAGAGATATTCAAGTTAGCCCATTACAGAAATATACACGATACCAGTTATTAACAGATAGACAAGACCGCCAATTAACAGACAAGCGAGACTATTCATCAACAGTTGCAAATTATACTTATCAAGATAGCTTATTATACAGATGACTATAGTAATTTGCTTACAATTGAGGTCAGGCTTATTGGGCGGTAATTTGACGGTTACGACTTATCTTCTGCTTTAAAAGTAGGAATTACATTAGCTATCTTCCACATATGAGACATTACACCTGTCTGAAGAGATATATTAAAAATGTTACTTAATGGTTTACAAAGCTCCATTTTGCACTCTTAAAGAACCCATGAAAAAAGTTCATCACGACCTGGTCAATTTGATTACCATATCCCTTGTGACTGTGATATAAGATAATTTATTTTCTCGTGGCCCTCTATAAATATTATTTACTGAGATATCGTTTGTGTCTTCTTGTGAGAAAGCCGAGAGGAAATAATTATTATAAATTAAGCACAATTCATTCTTCTTGTTAGTAAGTTGTTCAGAGCTAATTTTAAGAGGAACTAACTCTTTTCTCTAACTTTTGTTCTATATACTTGGAAAGAAAAAACATTTCGGGTTTGTTTGCGAATCTTTAGCAACTTTAATTTCTTAGTCCCGTTTAGCCTTTCTTATACCCTTTTTAATCTCCCTCTTATTGCAAATACATTGATCCAAGAGACGGCCTTCACCTCTTTTGATACGCCTATAAATTCCTGTTTTTTGCTCTAAAACACAACAGCCTACTTCAAAATAAACAATAGTGAAAGCAGTAAATATTACCACAGTCACAGCAATACTGAAAACAACATCAAGGTAAATAAAAATGTCCCTTAAGGGTAATGCTGCTTACGTTATCAGGAGTGCAGTAAAGGATGAGATGACCGACTCAACATAAGATTCGCATCTTAAAGAACATATGAAAGAGAAGAATGGAAAATCTCCACGTCACTAGGCGATTCACTCTCGTGAGTTAGGGACATAGCTTCTTGTTGGCGCTGACGTATACATTCTCCTTTGAAAGGAGAGGCAAGTAACAAAGGCCAAAACTACACGCATTCATCCTATATACGCATTAAGGCACTAAATCCGAATTCTTTCCTATAGGAAGAACTCAAGGAACTTGAATTAATCCGTGCGAAAATGCCCGTTGATTCAGCAATTACTATTAAACAGATAGCTGACAGCTACTCTTAACTAAATCTTGCGTCCGTAACTCATGTTTCAACATTAATTTTAGTTGCTACGCTGCTTTAATATGAAAATGGAAATGATGTGTATAAGCCAGTATTAATTGTTGCTCTTAGTCTAATTTAGTGAACATCCAAATCCTTTTATTTCTTTGCGTTTGTTTATGCAATTTAATGCGCAAGCGAAGGTTCTCATTATTGTGTCTGTTTACGCAGTCGAATGCACAAAAAAAATAATTTTATAAATGTGCTTATAATTACTGATTAATGCATTTGAATAAAAAAACAGCATTGGTTATCAGTATATTTGTTTGCGTTGTTGAATGCGTAAATGAATACTGTTATTAATTAATGTTACGCAGTTGAATGCACAACAGTACTGTTGACAGTATTTTTTATGTTGTAAAATGCACAGCAGTGTTGTTGTCTGTTATTACGCAGATAAATGCACAGCAATACAGTTACTAGTGTTTTTATACAAAGTAGAATGTACAAGCAGTAATGCTTTGGACGTGTTTGTAAATGTTGTTTAACATGGGCTGTAATTATTACATACTGCTTGTCAGTTTCGATTCGAGTTTAAAATGAAAATTAACAATGCATGAACATTAATTTTGGTTGTGCATATGGAAAATGCGTGCATACCAGTACACATTTGTCATGTGTCAGTCTGGTATGTAAAATAGCGTCGAAGTGAAGGTCAGCATTAACTACACATATTTACCTCTGTAGTTTATCTGTGCACAATTCCAGGCATCTCTACCCCAGCGACGCTATTCCAGTTGACGGTCTGATCAATCAGGCTCTCAATGCCGGTTGCACACAGCCTAACACATGCACCCCAGCCTGATTGATCAAGAACTAAATTGAGGAACTTAGGAGGTTCCCTCTTAAAGACATCCAAGGCTCTGTTAGTAACTCATCTTAAGTTTGAAAGGAGGATGTTGATAAGTCTCGGGCTTTTACACTTAAAGAGCTATCACTTAATATATTTTACATCGTCACCCAAGATGTTTGCATATGCACAATGTTTGCATATGCCTTTTCCTTCTTAAGAATGTTTGGAACCTTGACAAGTACTGCGATTCGTCATCTTTTCCTAACGAGGGAGCACCTCTCTCTTTCCAATATGCACTTGTCTAATTTTTTTTCTTAATGGTATATGTCTGGAGCACATCTCTACTATCATTAGAGCATCTTCTCAGGATACTTCTTGAAGTTCATGTTACTCATAACAGCTTCCCGGCATATTTTATCTCATTAAAGGTATTCGCTTTTATACTGAGTATGTTAAATACATTTTCGTGAGTGTTTGTGTTGGGATGCTCATGTCGAGTGTGCATTCGGGTGCTTATTTCATTTTCGGGTAATCCGAATTTGCTGTTTTCACTCCATTATGTTCTCTGAATGATAAAATACACTCATAACATTTGTGTATTTCGTCCACCAGGGGTTTAGCAGTCTAATACGCAGACATGTGAAAGAAGACTTTTATAGAGTGGCTGGTGAGGTGGGAATTTCATCAACACATTTTTTTAAAATAACGAAACCTACTTTTGGCCACGTTTCGGTTAAACTTGGGCTATTAATTAGTTTATGGTTCAGGTCGGACCGAAACGTCGTCAAATGTCTCATTCTCCTATGTGCGGGTTATCTGTGTATTGTTCCTATTACGGTGTTGTGCCTTTATATTCTACATAACAGAAGCTGTTTATATGACCTATGGTAATCAACAGAGACGTAATAGATAGCAGTATCAGCTGACAATGTATATTAACCAATATTTACTTATAATTACCGGTTATTAACGAAATAGCAAACACGGGCGACCCATAACGAACAGTGTAAAAAAAATACCCTTCGAGGTAGGTGCCTGGACACTGGTAAAGGGCTCCTGATCCAAGGACTTAGAGGTAAATACTCTCCTTGAATTTAAAAGCAATAATAACGCGAGAAGTGGGTTAGTCCTTGATAACGTTGGTATTCCTAGGCACTCCGTTAGGTCTGCAAGATAACCCTTCACTGATGGTATTCCCTGGATGACCTTCCAACGTTGGTATACGCAGGATGACCTTCGAGTGTTGGTATCCTCTGGATAACCTTTGAGTGTTGGTATCCCCTAAATAACCTTCGAGTGTTGGTATCCCCTGAATGACCTTCTAGCGTAGGTATTTCCAGGATGACATTCGAACGTTGGTATCCCCAGGATGACCTTCGAATGTTGGTATCCCCTGGATGATCTTCTAGTGTTGGCATTCCCTGGATAACGTTCGAATGTTGGTGTCTCCAGGATGACGTTCGAGTGGTATCCCCTGGATGACCTTTGAGTGTTGGTATCTTCAGGGTAACCTTCTCTGGTGTTGGTATCCCCAGGATGACCTTCGAGTGCTGGTATCCCCCATGCACGCTGTCCGTCTCCTTCATGTCATGTCTGCTCATCCCATTCCCATCCCTTTCCTATTTCATTCCCTTGCCTTCCCTTCTGCTCTTCATTCATCCCTCCTATACCTTTCCTTTCTTTTCTATGGTCTCTCTAATATGCCCTACCTTTCCCGCTCCTATGCCTATCAATCATCCCTCTTAGACCCTTCTTTCACCCTTCCTATAACCCCTCTTCATCCTTCCTTTCATTCCAATACTCTCTCGTCACCCGTCCTCTGCTTTCCCTTCACCCCTCCTGTACCCTCCCTTTTCCCAGCACCTGTAATCCGTGAGTATAAGACACTTGGTATGAGGCAGAAGCCAAGTGCTGCCGCAGACTCATCATTAAATATTAACTTGGTGTTGAGGCGGCCGCCCAGCCAGCCTCAGAGACCTCACTTGATTCCACTACTTTTTGAGTATGGTTGCCCACCAATACCCACCTTCACCCAACCCACCCACCTCCACCCACTTCCACCCACCTCTCTTGTGTGAGAGGCTCTTTTCAGCCAATATATTATGTGTGCGTACAGGCACGTGTGTACGTCAGGTGTGTTTACAAACATTATAGACGCCAGATATGCTATAGAGGTATACTTCGTGCGCAGAGAGACGCAACCAAGTGGATTGATTACATTGACTCCAGGCTGAGGGATTGATCACCTCAAACACTTTCTGATCTTCCACCATTCTTCTTTGCATTGAACTGATGAAGCCGCTAATGACGAAGCGTTTCCACAGTAAAGATACCCAGGTGTTGCACATGTGTCTAATTTATCAAGTGTTTATACTTATACGTATCTATGTATCTTTGTCTCGTCGGTCTCTTGGTCAGTTAGTTTCTGTCTGTCTGTGTCTGTTTGTCCATCTCTCTCTCTCTCTCTCTCTCTCTCTCTCTCTCTCTCTCTCTCTCATGAAAACTGTGAGCAAGGACAAATTAACGTTTCAGAGTTATGCTCTCATTAATAAACATTGCAGTTAATGTTTCAATTAGCTATTTGCTAGGCATGAAACTTAATAATGGGCAGATTTAGAAGTGCTCCAAGCATGTTGCAGTGTGGCACTTACCCAGATCATCTCACTCCTGTGATTTTTGGGAGTAATCCTCATACAAATTTTTCAATGGCTATGCTTGAATGAGAGTGTAAACAGTCATAATTACTACTTACGAGAGATTGTGTGTCTCTCCCAGGCCTAGAGTGCCACTGCTTCACTTCTCAGTTCTTCATTCCACTTACGGAAGGAGCTAGCTGGGACGTTTTAATTGGTTACTTTTTTAAAGAAGAGCTATTGAAAGGCTTTAATTAGGCCTAAAAAGGTAACACTATAGGTAAAGTCAGCCAATTTTGGAAATACAGTCAATGATAATTTCCTAACGACAAAATTTATTCTTGCAATTTCTTCAAGTAATAATAATAATAATAATAATAATAATAATAATAATAATAATAATAATAATAATAATAATAATAATAATAATAATAATAATAATAATAGTACTAATAATAATAATAATAAATATAACCCGTTTCTTAAAAAGTTTACCAGAGTCATTAATATTAACGGAACCTTCAAACAATGGCTACTGAAACTATGTAAGTAATTGACAAACAATATTGATGGAAGATGTTATCATCAAAAGCATTACTGATGGAGAATGTTATCATCACTAGCATTATTGATGGAGGATGTTATCATCACTAATATTATTGATGGAGGACGTTGTCATCACTAACATTATTGATGGAGGATGTTATCATCACTAATATTATTGATGGAGGATGTTATCATCACTAGTATTATTGATGCAGGATGTTATTATGAACAATATTGAATGAGGATGTTATCATCACCAACATTATTGATGGAGGATGTTATCATCACCAGCATTACTGGAAGATATTATTATCACCAACATTACTGATGGAGGATGTTATCATCACCAACATTATTGATGGAGGATGTTATCATCACAATTATTATTGATAGAAACCATAACATTAATGGAATTCTGCACCGACACTTACTTGGTCAATACAATACAGAGATGACAATCAAATCAGCATGTTTTCAAAGAGTTTCAATATGGATGTTACACCTATGTAGGTGTAACATCCATCATGGGTTTCAGCAGTAATCATGAACCGAAGGAAAGAATTCAGTGAAACCACATCCTCTCACCGATCACGCATGCGGGAATAGCATTACAGAACAACAGCTGTTGTAGCACTGACGAGAGTCGCAGGGTAACACCACTCCTGGATGGTTGCCAGAAGTTGGTAGCAAACTCTTCTCAAAAGAACCAAACCTACATTAATTAAGCCGCAGTCTAAGACATATTAATATGCACATTACTGTAATATGGATGACAGTGGAAGCTGAAGTATTTGGTCCAATACCTTTGAAGAAGACGCTACATCACACGGTGGTATTATTGCAGGACACGTCACACGGTGGTATTATTGCAGGACACGTCACACAGTGGTATTATTGGAAACACATCACACGGTGGTATTATTGCAGGACACGTCACACGGTGGTATTATTGCAGGACACGTCACACGGTGGTATTATTGGAAACACATCACACGGTGGTATTATTGCAGGACACGTCACATGGTGGTATTATGACAGGACACGTCACACGGTGGTATTATTGGAAACACGTCACACTGGGGTATTATTGCAGGACATGTCACGCGGTGGTATTATTACAGGACACATCACACGGTGGTATTATTACAGGACACATCACACGGTGGTATTATTGCAGGACACGTCACACTGGGGTATTATTGCAGGACATGTCACGCAGTGGTATTATTACAGGACACGTCACACGGTGGCATTATTACAGGACACGTCACACGGTGGTATTATTGGAAACTCGTCACACGGTAATATTACTGGAGAACACATAATACGGTGGTATTATTTGAACAAAGTCACACGGTGGAATTATTGGAACAAAGTTACGTAGTGGTATTATTGGAACAAAGTTACGTAGTGGTATTATTGAAACACACATACCACGCTGGTATTATTGGAGCACATCGCATAATGGTAATATTGGAATACGTGTTGGACATATATATTATATCAAACACGTGTTATACTGCCACATTATTGGAAGGTCTGTTTCAAAAGGACAGGTACCGCACGGTCGGGATATTGCCAACAAGTACCGTCTATCCCCTGCTACCCCAGCACCGTCCATCGGGGGTCGCTCAGAACAGCTGGGACACTGCAGGTGTAAAATATTTTGTTTTTCTTTGTGGTTTATTGATCCAGGGATTAAAAAAAATATACAATGCATATTTCCCATTTTGCATCTTTTTTATTTTCACAGATAACAAGCGGTTCACTCTATATATTTTTTGTGTATATTTTTCCAAATTTTATATGAATGGTTCGAATCCCTGGCTCCCTCTCCTTGCATCTCAAAATTTATGGATCTCTCCAGGTTATCTACTTCGCCGTGTATTTTCTACGTCCTGATGCTAATCTCTTTTAGGCTTGCTAGGATAAGTTCCTTAAATCTTTCCTAACAGTTCAATCCCTTAGTTATGGTGTTAAACTAAATGTAAATCTTCGCATCGTTAAAAGTTGATCAGCTGTAGCCTCCAAGAATATCATTACGTATTCTGTTTGTCCTAATGAAATACTCAACGAGTTTCTCTCACTAAGTTGTACTCAACGACTTATGCTTTCGGGAACGAGATTCAGCTCCCGGTTTCACCTTAAAGTGGTTCCCAGCATGTGGGCCGTGGACCCGTGGGGGCCCACTGAGCTATGCCACGGGGTCCGTTAAGCTTGGCAGCAAGAGTTGCTCCTCCAGCCAGAGCTGGAGTTTCTCAGTTATACTAACCGAAAATTATGTCTCGAGAGTTTTTTTCCTCGTCGGTCTCTTGGTCAGTTATTTTCTCTTTGTTTCTGTCTGTCTGTCTGTCTGTCTGTCTGCCTCTGTCTCTCTGTCTCTCTCTATCTATTTATATCTCTCTTGTACATAAGGGTTTGTATTGGAACAACTTCCGAACTCCTCTCCTAAATGACTCCTTGTTAAGGAACATGAAAGTTGCTCACTGGTCGGCTAGTTTTGTACCGCTGAAATTATACCATCATTATGCAGCACTTTCTTTGTAACTCTTTTAATAGAAACACGTGTCAAATGCGTTTTTAAAATCTGATAAAATGCAATCAGTGTTTCAAAGCATATGATAATGATGGTCTGGTGACGTTGTCACTGAATCTTGTTTCTTGGGCTTGTATAGTATTCACGGTCTTCTAGCTTGCATATCAACAAGAAAACATCAATTTCATATAAAATTTATTAAATAAATAAATATAATCATCTCTACGTGGAAAAAAAATCATTCTACCTCTTTCACCTTCATTATTCTACTTCTCTTACTTACTAGAAGCATCAAAGCATGTTTAATTTTTCACGTCTGGTGTTTCTCCATACTATTTGATAAATCCTACTTAATTAGTACACTGGAAAAGCCTATGTAACAAGTTGTACCCTCAGGACACCGGAAGCAGACCGGGTCTTCTTCCAAGATGGATTGCGTGTAAATATTTACAGATGTATCAGAGAAAGGCCGCATCTGGGTTCCATCAGATTATTTAACTAGTTCATGTGTTGGCTCATCAATCTCACGCCTCGATGTCAGTGTAATATACATAGTTTGCGTCACAACCGCCACTGGAAATAGCTCCGGTATTGACTATATTACCCGTTAATGGGGTTTAAAGTCTATAGACTACACAAGGGTCTTTAAAGATGCATATATTGTTTTCACCATCAGTCAAGAAGACTTTCATCTCTAAAGTAGTGATTAAACTCTCAGCAGATATTCATTGAAAGTACACCTAACGGTGCGTACATTTTGCGTTGCCTGAATTGCGTTGCCTGTTCCAGAACCTTTTCCATTAATAATAAATGATCGTCATATTCAATACGTAATATTAACACATCATTCCCGACCAGCAATTTCACATCATTTATGTAGAATTTACCAGATAGTTCCATACGTGTAAAGTTAGTGAAAAACGTCCTTTCCAATATATAAACTGTACTTGGGTACACTAGATACAACCTCACCTTAAGCTTCTAACTAGATATTAACCAAAGTATACATGGTACAGTAGGTGGTACATCCAGTATTGAGAAGTAACAAAAGTTGCATCACGCTTCAGAGTTCCTGAAAATGACAGCACTGTATAGTGAATCAGAATGTTTCACTGAAATACAATTGGTAATGTAAAATGGGCTCATTGAGGCTTTAATTACCTGCTTGACAGGTGCGCATATCCAGGCCGTCAGTACCAGCTGTCAACGTATTTGGTATTATTATTTCCGCGTCTTCCACCTCTTAAATGAGATCGACATTTACGGTAGGGTTTAGAGAACGGATATGACTCTGCTGCCTTATATTTTCCTCTTTTTTTTCCAGCCTACGACATAACTGCTAATATTGCGGTATACAAAACGACCGGTTTTGTGGTCTTTCCTGACCAGTTATGATCACCTGTTTTTAGGTGCCTTTGCTGTCTCAGGTACATAAGACTTTTCAGAACTGATAGATGAGACACGTGTGCAACATTTGGGTATCTTTACTCTAGAAACGTTTTGCCAGCCAGTGACTTCTTCAGTCCAATGCAGAAAAAGGTGGAAGATGAGGAGTTAGAGGTAATCATTCCCTCCTCATTTTTTTGTGGATATATATATATATATATATATATATATATATATATATATATATATATATATATATATATATATATATATATATATATATATATATATATATATATATATATATATATATATATATATATATATATATATATATATATATATATATATATATATATATATATATATATATATATATATATATATATATATATATATATATATATATATATATATATATTATTTTATTATCACACTGGCCGATTCCCACCAAGGCAGGGTGGCCCGAAAAAGAAAAACTTTCACCATCATTCACTCCATCACTGTCTTGCCAGAAGGGTGCTTTACACTACAGTTTTTAAACTGCAACATTAACACCCCTCCTTCAGAGTGCAGGCACTGTACTTCCCATCTCCAGGACTCAAGTCCGGCCTGCCGGTTTCCCTGAACCCCTTCACAAATGTTACTCTGCTCACACTCCAACAGCACGTCAAGTATTAAAAAAACCATTTGTCTCCATTCACTCCTATCAAACACGCTCACGCACGCCCGCTGGAAGTCCAAGCCCCTCGCACACAAAACCTCCTTTACCCCCTCCCTCCAACCTTTCCTAGGCCGACCCCTACCCCGCCTTCCTTCCACTACAGACTGATACACTCTTGAAGTCATTCTGTTTCGCTCCATTCTCTCTATATGTCCGAACCACCTCAACAACCCTTCCTCAGCCCTCTGGACAACAGTTTTGGTAATCCCGCACCTCCTCCTAACTTCCAAACTACGAATTCTCTGCATTATATTCACACCACACATTGCCCTCAGACATGACATCTCCATTGCCTCCAGGCTTCTCCTCGCTGCAACATTCATCACCCATGCTTCACACCCATATAAGAGCGTTGGTAAAACTATACTCTCATACATTCCCCTCTTTGCCTCCAAGGACAAAGTTCTTTTTCTCCACAGACTCCTAAGTGCACCACTCACCCTTTTCCCCTCATCAATTCTATGATTTACCTCATCTTTCATAGACCCATCCGCTGACACGTCCACTCCCAAATATCTGAATACATTCACCTCCTCCATACTCTCTCCCTCCTATCTGATATCCAATCTTTCATCACCTAATCTTTTTGTTATCCTCATAACCTTACTCTTTCCTGTATTCACTTTTAATTTTCTTCTTTTGCATACCCTACCAAATTCATCCACCAATCTCTGCAACTTCTCTTCAGAATCTCCCAAGAGCACAGTGTCATCAGCAAAAAGCAACTGTGACAACTCCCACTTTATGTGTGATTCTTTATCTTTTAACTCCACGCCTCTTGCCAAGACCCTCGTATTTACTTCTCTTACAACCCCATCTATAAATATATTAAACAACCACGGTGACATCACACATCCTTGTCTAAGGCCTACTTTTACTGGGAAATTATTTCCCTCTTTCCTACATACTCTAACTTGAGCCTCACTATCCTCGTAAAAACTCTTCACTGCTTTCAGTAACCTACCTCCTACACCATACACCTGCAAAATCTGCCACATTGCCTCCCCTATCCACCCTGTCATACGCCTTTTCCAAATCCATAAATGCCACAAAGACCTCTTTAGCCTTATCTAAATACTGTTCACTTATATGTTTCACTGTAAACACCTGGTCCACACCCCCCCTACCTTTCCTAAAGCCTCCTTGTTCACCTGCTATCCTATTCTCAGTCTTACTTTTAATTCTTTCAATAATAACTCTACCATACACTTTACCAGGTATACTCAACAGACTTATCCCCATATAATTTTTGCACTCTCTTTTTCTCCACATACTCTTCCCTCCTTGCATCACTTCTACTTTGTAAAAACTTCTCATATGCTAACTTTTTCTCCCTTACTACTCTCTTTACATCATCATTCCACCAATCGCTCCTCTTCCCTCCCGCACCCACTTTCCTGTAACCACAAACTTCTGCTGAACATTCTAACACTACATTTTTAAACCTACACCATACCTCTTCGACCCCATTGCCTATGCTCTCATTAGCCCATCTATCCTCCAATAGCTGTTTATATCTTACTCTAACTGCCTCCTCTTTTAGTTTATAAACCTTCACCTCTCTCTTCCCTGATGCTTCTATTCTCCTTGTATCCCATCTACCTTTTACTCTCAGTGTAGCTACAACTAGAAAGTGATCTGATATATCTATGGCCCCTCTATAAACATGTACATCCTGAAGTCTACTCAACAGTCTTTTATCTACCAACACATAATCCAACAAACTACTGTCATTTTGCCCTACATCATATCTTTTATATTTATTTATCCTCTTTTTCTTAAAATATGTATTACCTATAACTAAACCCCTTTCTATACAAAGTTTAATCAAAGGGCTCCCATTATCATTTACACCTGGCACCCCAAACTTACCTACCACACCCTCTCTAAAATTTCTTCTACTTTAGCATTCAGGTCCCCTACCACAATTACTCTCTCACTTGGTTCAAAGGCTCCTATACATTCACTTAACATCTCCCAAAATCTCTCTCTCTCCTCTACATTCCTCTCTTCTCCAGGTGCATACACGCTTATTATGACCCACTTTTCGCATCCAACCTTTACTTTAATCCACATAATTCTTGAATTTACACATTCATATTCTCTTTTCTCCTTCCATAACTGATCCTTCAACATTACTGCTACCCCTTCCTTTGCTCTAACTCTCTCAGATACTCCAGATTTAATCCCATTTATTTCCCCCCACCGAAACTCCCCTACCCCCTTCAGCTTTGTTTCGCTTAGGGCCAGGACATCCAACTTCTTTTCATTCATAACATCAGCAATCATCTGTTTCTTGCCATCCGCACTACATCCACGCACATTTAAGCATCCCAGTTTTATAAAGTTTTTCTTCTTCTCTTTTTTAGTAAATGTCTACAGGAGAAGGGGTTACTAGCCCATTGCTTCCGGCATTTTAGTCGCGTCATACGACACGCATGGCTTACGGAGGAAAGATTCTTTTCCACTTCCCCATGGACAATAGAAGAAATAAAGAAGAACAAGAGCTATTTAGAAAAAGGAGAAAAACCTAGATGTATGTATGTATATATATGCATGTGCGTGTCTGTGAAGTGTGACCAAAGTGTAAGTAGGAGTAGCAAGATATCCCTGTTATCTAGCGTGTTTATGAGACAGAAAAAGAAAAAGAAACCAGCTATCCTACCATTATGCAAAACAGTTACAGGTTTCTGTTTCACAGTCATCTGGCAGGACGGTAGTACTTCCCTGGGTGGTTGCTGTCTACCAACCTACTACCTATATATATATATATATATATATATATATATATATATATATATATATATATATATATATATATATATATATATATATATATATATATATGTGTGTGTGTGTGTGTGTGTGTGTGTGTGTGTGTGTGTGTGTGTGTGTGTGTGTGTGTGTGTGTGTGTGTGTGTGTCGAATAGGTAAAACTTGCTATTTGGCTTAAATAGCAACGCTTTTCTTGCCGAATAAGGCAAGCGAAAATTTGTGTATGCAATTATTTCGTATAAATCATTCTGAACCTAATGTTAAAAATATATTTCATTGTGTTTGTTTATCATTAAATTATTGCAAACTTATCTAAAATATATTTAGTTCAGGGAGAAAGGGAGGGGCGAGGGAGAGGAATGACGGAGGCATGATGTAACACCTCCCTCTGCTGCTTATATGTTGACGTTTATTGGTATTGATGACTCTCAGCTGGTGGGGTGATTGCTTCTTGTGCTCTTGTGTTGCTAACCACACCACCACCCACCCACACTGGCACTGTGATACCTTATAACACTTATCCACCCACCCAGGAACTGTGGTGTGATGAACAGCAATGTAATGTGGTGAAATATGTGTGTACTGTGGTGGACAACACTGGTACTGTGGGGAACACTGATGTAGTGGGCAACACTGGTGTGGTAGGCAACACTGGTACTTTGGGCAACACTGATGTGGTGGGCAACAGTGGTACTGTGGGCAACACTGGTGTGGTAGGTAATACTGGTGTGGTGGGCAACACTCGTGTCGAGGGCAACACTAATATGGTGGATAACACTGGTGTGGTGGATAACACTGGCACAAGGCACAAGACCATGGCTGGTGTCCTGGCACGAGGCACAAGACCATGGCTGGTGTCCTGGCACGAGGCACAAGACCATGGCTGGTGTCCTGGCACGAGGCACAACACCATGGCTGGTGTCCTGGCACGAGGCACAAGACCATGGCTGGTGTCCTGGCACGAGGCACATGACCATGGCTGGTGTCCTGGCACGAGGCAAAAGACCATGGCTGGTGTCCTGGCACGAGGCACAACACCATGGCTGGTGTCCTGGCACGAGGCACAAGACCATGGCTGGTGTCTTGGCACGAGGCACAACACCATGGCTGGTGTACTGGCACGAGGCACAAGACCATGGCTGGTGTCCTGGCACGAGGCACAACACCATGGCTAGTGTCCTGGCACGAGGCACAAGACCATGGCTAATGTCCTGGCACGAGGCACAACACCATGGCTGGTGTCCTGGCACGAGGCACAACACCATGGCTAATGTCCTGGTACGAGGCACAAGACCATGGCTGGTGTCCTGGTACGAGGCACAAGACCATGGCTGGTGTCCTGGCACGAGGCACAACACCATGGCTGGTGTCCTGGCACGAGGCACAAGACCATGGCTAATGTCCTGGCACGAGGCACAAGACCATGGCTGGTGTCCTGGCACGAGGCACAACACCATGGCTGGTGTCCTGGTACGAGGCACAAGACCATGGCTGGTGTCCTGGCAAGAGGCACAAACAATGGTGTGGTGGGCAACACTGTAATGTGGTTTGCAATAACGTGGAGTGATGAGCAGTGTTGTGGTGGGCAGCAGTTTATTATACAAAATTGGGTACACTTACAATGTGCTGCTCCACGACTCTTATATACTAGTTATAATATGAATATATCTTCTGTATAATACTATCATAGTTTATATGATAATTATATTAGGAGAATACCAGCAGTGTACCAATACTCTGTTATACTATTGTTTTATATGGAGACCATCCTGTTATTGTCCAGTCTCCCCTGCTCAAGTCTCCCAGGCCAGGATGGCTTGGGAGACGAGTACAGCCAGCATTGCCCTCTAAGTTCAGTTAGCATGGGAGCTTCAGGTTTCGTTCCTGCAGGGCTGGAATGACTAACACTTTAGAATCACCTTGCCTCAAGACTGCCTGTAGAGCCGGGGCCTTCCTCGATCTGAGTGAAATTATACTCGTGGCGCACTTCTGGCAGACACCCAGCAGGATTAACAGCATTCTTCGGGCCGTGGAGGAGCCGAACGTGACTGAAATAATAGAAGAAGTCTAGTGTCTGGGTACAGCAATGTCGTAAGGGTTATGTCCCCTTCCCCCTCTCCCAGTGGAGACAAATGCACACACATGCACACACACACACACACACACACACACACACACACACACACACACACACACACACACACACACACACACCAGGCGTGACTGAAGTATCTTTCACATACACGAGCGCGCATACGAAAGGAAATTTTGTCCGGTCATGCGTTACTCGTCGAGTACACAAACACACATGCACACACACACACACACACACACACACACACACACACACACACACACACACACACACACACACACACACACACACACACACACACACACACACACACACACACACACGCACACACCAGGCGTGACTGAAGTATCTTTCACATACACGAGCGCGCATACGAAAGGAAATTTTGTCCGGTCATGCGTTACTCGTCGAGTACACAAACACACATGCACACACACACGCACACACACACACACACACACACACACACACACACACACACACACACACACACACACACACACACACACACACACACACACACACACACACACACACACACACACACACCATCGCTTGGCAGCATATTACTGGTGAATGATGCGAGCCTGAATGGCAGGATCAGATTTATAGTTTTCCATTTCAGTGTTAAAGCGTTCTACTACATCACATTCGTTCTGCTACATCTGTTGATGCCCTGAATCGTAGCAAATTCTACTTTAACCTCAAACATTGCATTAATCCATTGCACAAGTATAAGTGGTGGATGAAGAAACACAATTGCATCCACTTAGGATATCTTAATTAAATACGTTTCCATCTTGTGTCTTTGGTCACTCCAGATGATTCAACTGAATGACGGAAGACAGTAAACTGTATATATTGGAGAAGCATGTCACTAAAAAAACCTTACCACAGGCGGGGTTAGAACCCGCGATCAGAGAGTCTCGAGAGTTTCGAGACTCTCTAGTCGTGGGTTCTAACCCCTCCCGTGGTATGGTTTGTTTGCAATCGTGTCATTACGATTTCGTGAGTCATGTCACTAGTGAAGATCAAGTGAGGGTGTTACAAAACAGCCAGCTACTTAGCCAAGTTCTATCGAGTATGCTAAATACCATAAGCCTGCTCATCTTAAGCAGTTTGGGACCTAATAACCAGCATAAAAATAAACATCAGCATTTAGAATAAACACATAGTTGCATCTGATGTTACCTCACTCGTCACTGATATACCTAATGTTGCTGTCATTGATATATTCAAGCGAAGACTTACGGATAACATCAACTTAGCTTTGCCCAACATAACGTCAGAGCCCCCAATGAGTTGTGTATTAATTTTAACATCTACAGATATGGGAACGTCGTCGTAAGCTCATCTCTCCTATGTGCGTGTTATTCGTGTATGGAAACCAGTTTTTCAAACAGTGCTTCCCCTTATCAGTGGAAAGTCCGCTAAGTCATGTCCGACATTTTAACCGAAAACTTACAGACCGAAGGTTTTCACAATATTATTCCTAATACAGTAACATAGCACAAATGTATCGCTGACTTTCTGGGCATTTATCCCAGACGATTCAAATGCAAGACGTTCTTCACATGATCAATAAACTTGATAAATAACTGTCACTGCATCAACCTGGTAAACAATTCGTACAGCAGCCAAATTTTCCTTCAATCTCTTTTACTAAAAATATTCTGTTTGGTGTAGGTTTGTGGTGAAGGAGAAGGAATTAGCCAGGCTTCGAATAAGTGTAGTTAACATGTAGGCCAGTTGCGAAGTTGGGGTGGGGAAAGCAGGTGTGCCAGGGAATGTGCTACTTCGCGTGGTAATGATGATGTTTAGCTCTGTAATGAGAGGGGGAGAGTAGCAGGTGTGCTTATGAATGGTAAGTATAGCAGGTGGGAAGTATAAGCCTTAATAGTGGTGTGGAACCTCAGTACACCTACAGCATTACGAAATTCATCATCCACTCCAATGTATTCGTCCATTCACTCTTCCATGTTCTGTGTTGAATTTTGTATATGTACTCTGGAGGGTGCTGAGTGATAATTCACTCTGGATCGTTACTGTGCTTTAATGTCTGCGCCTTTGTTTTTGTGACTACTCTTGTGTCGAATTACATGAAAAAAAAAATTACAGGATGATTCTGTGTTCGATAACACTCCGTCACTTAAGTTGATATTCGCGGTTAGTGTTGAACGCGAAACAGGGACGAGAACCAGGCTCCTGATGGGTAAAAGTTTGGACACTTGGAGGACGAAAAGTTGAAGTGGCACAGACTGTCACCAGGAAAATACTGAAAATACACAAGAGGAACCAATCTTGCGTCTTGGGTACTGGCCAGAAGCCAGAAGTCTCTGCTTGGATCTCACAAGAATACTGAGGCGGGTCAGGGCTGTAGAGCACAAGGAGGAAGTAGCCAAGACGTTGGTACTTGACATCGCTGACTGCTCTGCAATTGGCCGGAAAAAAAACTTGATGCGAATGGAGGAAATATTGCATATTGTAGCCCAGTTTTTGATTGGACAACAGATTTTCACTCGTTCCACACATTGTCAGATTTGATAGTTCCAGGAAAATTGATAACTCTATTATTATTTACGTGAAGCGTTAAACTCATGTAGGTCATTAATCACCTTCTGTGGTGGAGACTCCGATCTCCGTCTGCTAATGGCTTGACTCAGCTTAACTGTATTACTATAATTAATGTATAATAATAATAATGTCTCACTTATAGTTTCGTCAGTTCTATCTCGGGAGAAGCCGAGAGTGGCGCCATTTGTTAAAGGAATTCTTTTAATTTTTCTGTGTTTCGGAATCTGCCGCTTTTCCTCTTCATTCTTAGGGGGTCCTTTTCTGCTCTCCTCACCTTTTATTTCTTCACGCAAGGAGACCTTTGTTTCTTTACTTCGCCAACACCCGCCCTACAGTCCAGGTAAGCATTAGTGCTCTTAGGTGTTGGGATTTTCTGGTGTTTTGAAGGCTCCAAGCAGACTTCTTTATTATTGATCTACAACTGTATGAATGTTAACATTTTTTGGGGTCCGAAGCTCATGTTTATTAATTTACTGGCTGTATACAGATGTAAGTAATCTACGACTATTTTTATTCGGACTGCGTACATGGTTGTGTGTGATCTTGGCCAATGTTTTTACTTAACTAATTTTTACATCCCAGAAGTGTCTGAACGACGCTGATATATCTCCACCTGGTCAACCTTTTCTCAACTTATCCGTGAAAAAGCAGTACTCCTATTTTAAAGATCAAAAAGGTACAATACCGTGACTGGAACAATACATTAATAACCCTGAGGAGGTCCCGCAGCTCTGAAATCTTTATCCATATGTAGATTAGTATGCAAGCTCAATATAGCTCATTCGTGCCTTATCGACAGTAAATATACATAATGTCAGATGAAGCACTTAGTTTTTGTCGATATAATAAAGAAACAATCTACGGATTAGGTTTTAGTAGGGGGACTGCGAGCTGGCTCGGTCTGGCAGCAGGCTTGAGTAGGGGTCTGAGAGCTGGCTCGGTCTGGCTTGAGTGGAAGGGAAGGGGGTACTGAGAGATGGCTCGGTCTGGCAGCATACTTAAAGAAGTATCTGACTGAGCTGGCTATGTCTGGCAACTAACTTCAATGAGGCACTGCGAGCTGGCTTGAATTGAAGTCAATAATAGGCAAACAAACGAATGGTTATAGATTTAATATTAAATGAGCACTCAAATTAAAAGCGTTTGCTAGCAAATATGTTAACATTTGGAAGACTGTGAAAAGAAAGAAAGAAAACTGAAATAAAAAAAATAAAGGCAAGCGATGGAAAAATGAACAGCTAGGCAGGAAGCAAAGTGGTCAATTAACTAAAATACAAATGAATAAAGTGCTAAGCAAGAGAAAACTAGGTGACTTTAGTGAACGGGAAAGTTTATTTAAAGTTACAGGACCATATTTATGCTCCCGGAGTACTTTCTTTATTATTTGTAGTCACAGGAGCAAAGCAATGCTTGTGGTGTCCCGTTGTCCGGGTTCATAGTTAGTAGAGAAATAATATCCTGTCCTCGGTGTTCGTAACTTCAGGAGCAGAGACATGTTTGTGGTATCCCATCTTCATTATCCATAGTTGCAGAAATAAATCAATGCTCGAATTATCCCATCTTCAGTGTATGTAGCTTCAGTAGCAAATCAGTGTTTTTTGATTTATCTCGTTCTCAGTGTTTACAGCTAAAGTAGCAGAGTAACGCTCCTGGTTTCCCGTTTTCATACACACACTAATAAGTAGAGGTAAAGCTCGGTGCTAGCCAGTATCGGTGATCTACAACGTGTCGTGAGACAGAGCAGCTATCGATTACTGGAACACAGCGTATGTGATACCAATATCTAAACAAAAAGACATTGAAAGCACTAAATTACTGGCCAAGTTTGCTGACATGCAAAGTGATGATGACGATAATCAAAGATTTATTGAGTGCCTCAGAGAAAGGGTGTTCTTACTGACAGCCATCAAAGACTGAATAATGATAAATCATTCAGCACAAGTTATTGCCGTTTTATGAGATTATCATCGACTTCATAAGAGACACGGGGGCTCAGGCTTTTATACTGTTAGCTATTGAGAGTAATTTGTTCATGGCTCTCGGGTACAGGTTATTCATGGAATAAATGTACAGGAAGGAATAACGGGAAAAGTTCGACAGTGGCTCAAGAAGTATCTGAAGAATACTTGTTAGGAAGTAGCTATTAGGAAAGCAGTAGGATTCATATCCTACTCACATGGTTTTTATTTCTTATGTTTCATGGACTTTAAATATAATGTATTTTCAGAACTAACCATGTTAACTAAGTAATTATACCAGTTAACCAAACCAGCATGTTAACCAAATAATTGTATCTTCTTTGGCTTTTGTTGACAGCTGAGCACTAGACAATGTGAGTCTTTTATGTAAAGGGCTATTTATTTTAAAAGAGGAAGAAATTACTTTTTTTTTTACTGGCGATAAAACTTCCAAGCAGGAACAATTGTATAATGACACATAATTTATTCCGTCATATCACACACACACACACACACACACACACACACACACACACACACACACACACACACACACACACACACACACACACACACACACACACACACACACACACACACACACACACACACACACACACACTGTACAAACTAATTGTCGACATGCATCGTGCATTTAGTTCATATTATCATCAATATTTCTTTTGAATAATTAAATTTATTTCATCATTCTAGAATAATGGGACTATAAAATATGGAAAGTATTCAGGATCTTTCTCTATTTCCTTTGTGCTTTGTTTGAAAGTTACAAAACATTTATAGCGTAAATAACGCAACACAGTTACCCAGTGTGTTGGTTAATTTTGATTAAATGAATAAATTTAAATCCAAACATTGATATATAAAAAAACACACAAAAATAAACATTGACCACTTTACCTCTGGCGTAGATTACAATGTTATTTTATGACTGATACACAAACTGATAAGACCATTTTTTGTCTTTCTCTTTTTATTTGAAAACATTTCAAAATATTAAAAAAAATTGAAGCGTCATGTTTTTTCCAATATTTTATAGAGTGAAATCAAATTCTAACCGTAGCAAATAATGTACTGAAGTGAAAAATATAAATGGCGTATGTGTTGAATCACAGAAGGATAATTGTAGCTTTGGTAGGAACTTTGGACGTGGGTGTGACAACCTTCCTGAGTTCCGTCAAGCAGGTTTTCTAAATATTGACCTGTGGTGTTATCAATGCTCGCTATCTTTCTCTCCGTGTATGACTGTCTCTGTGTCTCTGTCCGTATATCTGTGTCTGTCTGTCTGTCTCTGTCTCTGTCTCTCCTGTCAACCCTCCCTCTTCTTCCCATTCTCTGGAGTGCTTAAGATATCGAATACATATACAAAGTCCAACTGCCTCGTGTAATACTCAAACGTCGCACCGAACATCTGGTCGCAGTTTGAGCTTTCGCCGTCCAGACAAAACTGAGAAGCAGTTTGATGTTTGTACAACTTAAACAGGTACTTATATTCATGATCAAAGAGACTGTAACTTGCACAGATATCTTTGAACTTGTAGTTAAGTATTTGATTCATGTTTTTTTGACTGTGTACCCAAATCAATTATTTTAAAATATAGTGAGAGCGTTTTTTCTTTAGTATGAAGTTTGAATGATCTCTGGTAATCTATAGCCTTCCTAAAGACATGTGATACATTAATTAATCTCCATTGCTTCGGAAATTTTTACTTTGGTATTTGTAAAAAAATGTATTGATGAAAAATTCTGCTAGGCACGGTGCTTTGCCTTCAGCTGTCTTTATGGTGTTCAAGAGTTTATAAGTGTTTATAAGTGGATTTATCGATTTTATACGTAGACTGATTCAGGTGATTATCCCCTCTTTATTAACTCCTGTAAGATTCTTGTCCTTAGCAAATCATTCTTGAGAACACACTACATCCTGTGCGCTATGCGTGGGGATTCACGGATCACATAGTCTGTTGTAGTAGTCGGTTGGGGTAGGATTTCTCTTGTAGGTGCGTTTTTACCAGTTGGGGAAAGAACATGTGTATTAAAACGTCAGCAAACTGAGTGATGTCTGTATGTGGGCTGAGGAGGGTAATTAATATGTATGTTGAATAGAACAATACTCAGGCAGGAGCTCTGGTGCACCACAGCTGTAGGTATGAATGTCCAGTTGCTACAGGGAGGGTCAGGTAGTTTGAACATTAGGCCATTGTTTCAGAGACTGTCAAAAGCTTCGTTCACGTCTCTTGTTGCAACAATGCTAAACTGTGAGAGGTCCCACCTCTCGGCGTACATAATAAGGGATTACCAATAGACCCCTGGCTGTTTTCAAGAGGGAGCTCGACAGGCACCTAAAATCAGTTCCTGACCAGCCGGGCTGTGGTTCATACGTCGGTTTGCGTGTGGCCAGCAATAGCAGCCTGGTTAATCAAGTTCTGACCTACCATTAGGCCTGGTCATGGACCCTCTAGGTATACTGCAGGTATTACATAGGCAGTCAACAGCGTCATAAATGCTGATGGCGTGTTGAGTTGTCCTTAAGGTTTTGAACCCAAACTGCTTCTCGGAGAAGTGATGGTGGTATTCCATATAGAAATTCAATATATTGGAAATTGAATCAAAGACCTTCCCAGTGACCTCTAACAGAGAGATGGGTCTATAGTTCTTTGGATCGTGCTTATCTAAGGTGGGTTTGGTAATGGCTATTATTTTTGCCGACTTCTTAGAGTTGATAGTTAGGTATTCAACTTGTCTTGCAGTTATACCAGAGAGTCCTGGGACCTTGTTACTTATCGTCTTTATGTTCAATCTTATCTCCTCAAACCATACCACGGGCGGGGATAGAACCCGCGGTCAGAGAGTCTCGAAACTCCAGACCGTCGCGTTAGCCACTGGACCAGCTAGCCACAATAAGATTCGTCCAACTAGGTATATTTCTACACCACAGGAAGGTTAGCATAGGCACCACTGGGGTCACGGTGGTGCCTATGCTAATCTTCCTGTGGTGTAGAAATATATCTAGTTGGACGAGTCTTATTGTGGTTACCTGGTCCAGCGGCTAACGCGACGGTCTGGAGTTTTGAGACTCTCTGATCGCGGGTTCTATTCCCGCCCATGGTATGGTTTGTTTGCAATCGTGTCGTTACGTTTTCGTGAGTCAAGTTATCTCCACAAGGAAGATGACTCAGATGAGAAATGGTCGTGTTATAGCGTAGTCGTATTAATTATGGGTAAAGGTTGGAAATCTTCGAAATTGTCGTCTTTCCACTGGGTGACACAGTGGTAATGGTTGTTAGTGAACCTTAGGCGTTGTTGTTTCAGAGTATCTTCTCCCTATCCGATCCCATAAGATTCGCTTGATCTTGGTGATCACCTACACTGATAGTGAAATACTCATCTTCATCGTGTGTTTTCCAGATACTGGGTGGCTCAGGCGAGGTTCGAAGCAGTTGCCGTATTTTGCTCCAAACCTGGTCAAGGTGCAGCTTGTACTGGTTTTCCTGGTGCGCAAGATATTTCCTCATATGTCTTCGGTGGAGAAAATCTAGGGAGTTATTTCCTTCCTCATCACTTGCAGAGTTAGCTCTGAAGACTGATCAGTCGGACAGTGTCTACCGTATTTTATCTCTAATTTCCCTTGATGTTTTGTACTGTTGGAATATTGTGGCAGATGACTGGTCTCAGCAAGTCGAAGTTGCTTCTTTAATCTTATCATGAACGGCAATTATTGCTTCATCAGCGGTCGTACAGGGTTGATTCTCTAGCACGATAGTCTGGTCATTGCCTTGGAAGCTCCCATAAAGTTCGAAGCCTAGAGCCTTGCGGTTGGGTTTAGTTGCTGAAAGAATCTGAAAGGGATTAGTCTGGTCTTGTCAAGAGGGAAATATGATCAGATCCTACGTTGCCTCTCAGTGGTATAAGTCGTATCCTCTGTTGGTTATGATCACATCCGGAGTTGTTGATAAAGATCTCATGAAGGTCCTGAAAAATTGCCCATGGAATGTCAGTTTCGTCGCGAACATGATAAAAAAAATGGTTTTCTTTGTGATGCCCTGTATGATTGGCCTGGCCACAGTTTAAATGGCCTGGAAGGTGATCGCTAAAGTCTCCCACAAGGACAGTAGGGGCGTTTCTACTGAGTAGGTGATCGAGGGATATGGACTCTTCAGAGCGCTTTCGTATAGGAAAATATACTCTTCCTACTACTAATGGTTCATATGAGGTTGTTAGTTCGACCACGAAGGGGAAGTTGTGCCTGTTTTTTCTTAGGAAGGTCACTCCGCTGTGGGGGAGCCCTAGGCTTCTCTAGGGTTGAATAGCTTTCAAGTTTGGTCTGTTGGTCAGGTCTGGCCGCATTTTCATTCAGGAGGAAGACACCTGGGTTGTAGTTACAGAGTTAAATTTCCAAGAGATATTTGATGCTGAAGAAGTGTCTTTTGGTAATCTGCATGATGGTGACTTTTCCCTCCTCCCTTCCTTCCCTATTCATTATTTGCCTCAGCATGTTTTAGTGCTTTCACTGGCGCTAGCTGTCGCACTTGTCCTCAAGGTTCTTGTGAAAGCCCCGTTACTGTGACTAGTTTTCGTATGATGATAGTACACATATAACCCGCACATACGAAACAGGAGCTTACGACGACGTTTCGGTCCGACTTGGACCGTCGTCTTAAGCTCCTCTCTTCTATGTGCGAGTTATTTGTGTATTGTTCCAGTCACGGTATTGTGTCTTTTTCTCCTTTTACCATGATAATAGTCTTGTGTCGGGGCTTGCGACATATCAGTATTTCTGACGCTTCCATAAAAAAAAAAAATCATCCGATCCCACGATCCACGATATTCCCTCTCTTCTCCATTTCTTCCTCCGATTCGAACTGGTTGTCAATGAGTTGTAAAAGGTGACAGGCGTAGATGTAGATGCATCAAAAGCTGCCCCTGGCGGTAATGGTTCATAAGTGGCAGTGGTGGAGGCACAGGAGTTGCCAGTGGATGACATGGAGAACTCTCTCTTCCTCCAGACCATGGCGAGGGCTCAATTATTGTGAGTACGCTGTCTGGGATGACGATTGGTAAGAAGTTGTTGGACCACAGAAGATTGTTGAAGCAACGAGTGTTGCTGCGCCCCCCTTCTCTCTCCCTCTCTCTTTCTCTCTCTCTCTCTCTCTCTCTCTCTCTCTCTCTCTCTCTCTCTCTCTCTCTCTCTCTCTCTCTCTCTCTCTCTCTCTCTCTGTCTCTGTCTCTGTCTCTGTCTGTCTCTCTCTCTCTCTCTCTCTCTCTCTCTCTCTCTCTCTCTCTCTCTCTCTCTCTCTCTCTCTCTCTCTCTCTCTCTTTACCTTTCTCTCTTTTCTTTCTTTCTCTTTCTCTTTTTGCTTTCATTCTCTTTCTCTAACTTCTTTTATCTCTCTCTCTCTCTCTCTCTCTCTCTCTCTCTCTCTCTCTCTCTCTCTCTCTCTCTCTCTCTCTCTCTCTCTCTCTCTCTCTTTCTCTCTCTCTCTCTCTTTCTTTCTCTTTCGTTCTCTTTCTTTCTCTTAATCTCTCTCTTATTTTGTGTGTGTGTACTTACCTAGTTGTGGTTGCAGGGGTCGATTCAGAGCTCCTGGCCCCGCTTCTTCGCTGGTCGCTACTAGGTCACTCTCCCCGCTCCATGAGCTTTATCATACCTCATCTTAAAGCTATGTATAGATCCTGCCTCCACCACATCACTTCCCAGACTATTCCACTTCCCGATAACTCTATGACTAAAGAAATTGTGTATGTGTGTGTGTGGATGTGCACGTCTTGCTCGTCAACTTGGCTGCTTGGATGTACACATCTCGCCCTTCAAAGTGACAGTATCGTATTCCATCTATAAGTTTATATTTTTCATGTTCACTTTGTCAATATTGATATTTTGCCACTATTAATATTACTCTCATCTCATTTGAAGACTAAACGTTATAATGCCAACAACTAAAACACAATTCAGAAAGAAAACATTAGACAACGTTTCTCTAAGTACCGGACCAACTAGATAATAGCCCATGAAGGATCGAAACGTTCTTTAAATGTTTTATTCAGCATTCTAGCTTCCTGATTTAAAATAAACGTATCTGCATATCTACCCTTGTTATAAATCCTGCAAAAATATATATTAATTGCACTGATATTCGTAAATGTGCTACCTGTTTAACCCCTTTCATTTGTAATTAATTACAGCGACTTTTACAGCGCCGCTAATTAATATTTTCTGCATTAAATGGTTCAAAATATTGATCCCAAAATTAAATTGTGATATGTAATTTGTTATCTGATATTTTCACTGCCACACCATTAATATTAATTGAAGGGGTTTTAAAGCCTAACTAACATTTGTGTTTTGTTTTATCTCGCGGTGCCGGATCGGCGGCCTTTGGCTAGCTGGATCACGGCTCACGCCTAGCAAAATTACCGTTCGCGGGTAGCTGCGTGAAGGCTCGCGGCTGTGCATGACAGATCGTGGCTTTACATGATCGCTCTTGGCTGTGCATGACAGGTCGGGACCAAACACATGACAGTTCCTGGCTGTGCGTGACAGCTCGCGGCTGTGAGTGATAGCTCGTGGCCAGTTGCATGACAGTTCGTTTCTGTGCATGGCAGCTCGCGGCTGCGCATGACAGCTCGCGGCTGTGCATGATAGCTCGCGGCCAGTTGCATGACAGCTCGTGGCTGTGCATGGCAGCTTGCGGCTATTTGCAGTTGCGTGAAGGTTTCCAATCATTCACAATTAAAACTAATCCAGTTTAAATCCGCTATATCGAGTTCTCTCTGGATTCGGTAAACCACAACAATTGTAATCCGCCATCGATCATTATCTTGTTTCGATATTCCATTGGTTCAAGATGGCTCGAAATGTAGTTTCACTTTTCCTCTACAAATTAAGGATTAGTTGTGAACTGTGATATTATGGATTGTATATGCAGATTTTAATGAGGTTTTATCTTAAATGTGTGTGCGTGTACGGTAGTAGAGGTGACTGAAGGGTTGTGGTGTTCTTGTCTATATTTCTAAGTGGCGGATTGAATTCAGATGATGTATATAGTCGACATTAGTGAGGGATCGACTCACGTCACATAGCAAGTTTGTTTGGCAGTGTCTCTTTTCTTCTCAAACGACCATTTAGTCGGTGAACTTCAATGGAGCGCTGGTGTGGAACCCACCTGAGCATGAACCTTTGAGGGGGAACCTCCTCAACCAGTATAACACGAAGTGAAGCTTGAGAAAGTATACCATTCAGTTCTTTAACCAGAGCTTCGGTGAGTTTGGGGAGGAAGAAGGATGGGTAAGGTGTAAATGGGGGGTTAGAAGAGGGTAAGTAGCCCAGTATACCGTTGTGCATCAAGATTGCTGAGTTGAGAGGGAAGAGTTATGTGGAAAGGACGTAAGAGATAGAGCCTATATCATTAGTGTCGAGAACTAGGGAACAATTTATCGCAACAACAAATGCTCCGGGACATAAACAAAATAAAAATGAATAGTTCATTCAGCCTGAATTTAGCAAGAAGATGAGGGCGGCAATGTTGGAAACTGTTCATCCGCATGACTCACAGGGATGTTTGGAAACGTTTGAGGATTTATGGTGGTTAAGAAATTGTATGAACTGAGGACTGGCCTAGTTGAAGCTGACTCCGTACATTGGTTAAAGAAATATTTATACGACTGTTTCAAGTCGGTTGATCCTGAATTATGAGGCGGGGCCAAGAGCTGTATCTCGCTGACGCAAACTACGTCCGAATAGACAGACACAGATACAGACACACAGACAGATACAGATCGACATAGATACTGACAGATACATGCACACAGACAGACAGACAGACACACACACACACGCACACACACATACACACACACATACACACACACACACACACACACACACACACACACACACACACACACACACACACACACACACACACACACACACACACACACACACACACACACACACAGAAGTAAAACACGAGAGAGAGGGGTGGGTTGATTGCATTTTCCTGGACTGCAGGAAGGCATTTGGCACAGTTCCTCACAAGAGATTAGTGCAGAAGCTGGAGGATCAGGCGCATATAACAGGGAGGGCACTGCAATGGATCAGGGAATACCTGAAAGGGAGGCAACAACGAGTCATGGTACGTGAAAAGGTATCACAGTGGGCGCCTGTGACGAGCGGGGTCCCACAGGGGTCAGTTATAGGACCAGTGCTATTTTGATATATGCGAACGACATGATGGAAGGAATAGATTCTGAAGTGTCCCTATTCGCAGATGATGTGAAGCTGATGAGAAGAATTAAATCGGATGAGGATGAGGCAGGACTGCAAAGAGACCTAGACAGGCTGGACACGTGGTCCAGAAACTGGCTTCTCGAATTCAACCCCGCCAAATGCAAAGTCATGAAGATTCGGGAGGGGCAAAGAAGACCGCAGACTGAGTATAGGCTAGGTGAACAAAGACTACAGACCTCACTCAGGGAGAAGGATCTTGGGGTGACCATAACACCAAGCACGTCACCGGAGGCACACATCAACCAAATAACTGCTGCAGCATACGGGCGCCTGGCAAACCTGAGAATAGCGTTCCGATACCTTAATAAGGAATCGTTCAAGACACTGTACACTGTGTATGTTAGGCCCATACTGGAGTATGCAGCACCAGTCTGGAATCCACACCTGGTCAAGCACGTCAAGAAGTTAGAGAAAGTACAAAGGTTTGCAACAAAGCTAGTTCCAGAGCTCAAGGGAATGTCGTACGAGGAAAGGTTGAGGGAAATCGGACTGACGACACTGGAGGACAGAAGGGTCAGGGGAGACATGATAACGACATACAAGATACAGCGGGGAATAGACAAGGTGAACAGAGACAGGATGTTCCAGAGAGGGGACACAGAAACAAGGGGTCACAACTGGAAGCTGAAGACTCAGACGAGTCACAGGGACGTTAGGAAGTATTTCTTCAGTCATAGAGTCGTCAGGAAGTGGAATAGCCTAGCAAGTGAAGTAGAGGAGGCAGGAACCATACATAGTTTTAAGAAGAGGTATGACAAAGCTCAGGAAGCAGAGAGGGAGAGGACCTAGTAGCGATCAGTGAAGAGGCGGGGCCAGGAGCTGAGTCTCGACCCCTGCAACCACAATTAGGTGAATACAATTAGGTGAGTACACACACACACACACACACACACACACACACACACACACACACACACACACACACACACACACACACACACACACACACGTTCCCCAGGGCGCCAGGAGTCTGCTCCTTCTTTCTGTGTCTTCCTGGGCTCCTGGATCGAAAATCGACATTGTTGACCGGCAGCACCTGGTGATGGCTGGCGTCCTCTCTACTGCCTTTGTTCCTCACCTCTACCACCACATTTGTGTTTATATGTGTGAATTTCAGTGAGTGTGTGTGAGTGTGTATGTACTTACCTATATGTGGTTAAAGGGGTTGAGTCACAGCTCCTGACCCCGTGTGTATGTATGTACTCACCTATGTGCTAGCAGGGATCGATTCACAGCTCCTGGTCCCGTACTCACCTAATTGTGGTTGCAGCGGTCGAATGTGCACTCACCCATTTGTACTCACCTATTTGTCGTTGCAGGGGTCGAATCATAGCTTCTATCCCCGCCTCTTTATTGCTCGCTACTAGGTCGTCTCTCTCTCCCTGCTCCATGAGCTTTATCAAACCTCGTCTTAAAACTATGTATGGTTCCTGCCTCCACTACGTCACTTACCAGACTATTCCACGTCCTGATAACTCTGTGACTGAAGAAATAATTCCTAACATGTGCGTATGTGTGTGTGTGTGTACTCACCTAATTGTACTCACCTAATTGTGGTTGCAGGGGCCGAGACTCAGCTCCTGGCCCCGCCTCTTCACTGATCGCTACTGGATCCTCTCTCTCTCTGCTTCCTGAGCTTTGTCATACCTCTTCTTAAAACTATGTATGGTTCCTGCCTCCACTACTTCACTTGCTAGGCTATTCCACTTGCTGACAACTCTATGACTGAAGAAATACTTCCTAACGTCCCTGTGACTCGTCTGAGTCTTCAGCTTCCAGTTGTGACCCCTTGTCCCTGTGTCCCCTCTCTGGAACATCCTATCTCTGTCCACCTTGTCTATTCCCCGCAGTATCTTGTATGTCGTTATCATGTCTCCCCTGACCCTTCTGTCCTCCAGTGTCGTCAGTCCGATTTCCCTTAACCTTTCCTCGTACGACATTCCCTTGAGCTCTGGGACTAGCCTTGTTGCAAACCTTTGTACTTTCTGTGTGTGTGTGTGTGTGTGTGTGTGTGTGTGTGTGTGTGTGTGTGTGTGTGTGTGTGTGTGTGTGTGTGTGTGTGTGTGTGTGTGCGTGTGTGTCAGTGTTTGTGAGTGAGTAACAACTAGGTTATTTGCTAGAAATAGTTACCAGAGAAGAGCTCTCACACTCAACCCTCATACTTTATTGTGTTATTTATTCCAATGTTTTAAGTGTTGCTGCACTCAGCCTCCTCCTGGAGCTCATGCACTCACAGCCTCCTCCTGGAGCTCATGCACTCACAGCCTCCTCCTGGAGCTCATGCACTCACAGCCTCCTTCTGGAGATCATGCACTCACAGCCTCCTCCTGGAGCTCATGCGCTCACAGCCTCCTCCTGGAGCTCATGCACTCACAGCCTCCTCCTGGAGCTCATGCACTCACAGCCTACTCCTGGAGATCATGCACTCACAGCCTCCTCCTGGAGCTCATGCACTCACAGCCTCCTCCTGGAGCTCATGCACTCACAGCCTCCTCCTGGAGCTCATGCACTCATAGCCTCCTCCTGGAGCTCATGCACTCACAGCCTCCTTCTGGAGCTCATGCACTCACAAACTCCTCTTGGAGCTCATGCGCTCACAACCTTCTCTTGGAGCTCATGCGCTCACAACCTCCTCTTGTTGCTCATGCACTCACAACCTCCTCTTGGTGCTCATGCGCTTACAACCTTCTCTTGGAGCTCATACACTCACAACCTCCTCTTGGTGCTCATGCTCTTACAACCTCCTCTTGGAGCTCATGCACTCACAACCTCCTCCTGGAGCTCATGCACTCACAACCTCCTCTTGGAGCTCATGCTCTCACAACCTCCTCTTGGAGCTCATGCACTCACAGCCTCCTCCTGGAGCTCATGCACTCACAACCTCCTCTTGGAGCTCATGCACTCACAACCTCCTCTTGGAGCTCATGCACTCACAACCTCCTCTTGGAGCTCATGCACTCACAACCTCCTCTTGGAGCTCATGCGCTCACAACCTCCTCTTGTTGCTCATGCACTCACAACCTCCTCTTGGTGCTCATGCGCTTACAACCTTCTCTTGGAGCTCATACACTCACAACCTCCTCTTGGTGCTCATGCTCTCACAACCTCCTCGTGGAGCTCATGCACTCACAACCTCCTCCTGGAGCTCATGCACTCACAACCTCCTCTTGGAGCTCATGCTCTCACAACCTCCTCTTGGAGCTCATGCACTCACAGCCTCCTCCTGGAGCTCATGCACTCACAACCTCCTCTTGGAGCTCATGCACTCACAACCTCCTCTTGGAGCTCATGCACTCAAAACCTCCTCTTGGAGCTCATGCACTCACAACCTCCTCTTGGAGCTCATGCACTCACAACCTCCTCTTGGAGCTCATGCACTCACAACCTCCTCTTGGAGCTCATGCTCTCACAACCTCCTCTTGGAGCTCATGCACTCACAACCTCCTCTTGGAGCTCATGCTCTCACAACCTCCTCTTGGAGCTCATGCTCTCACAACCTCCTCTTGGAGCTCATGCTCTCACAACCTCCTCTTGGAGCTCATGCTCTCACAACCTCCTCTTGGAGCTCATGCACTCACAACCTCCTCTTGGTGCTCATGTTCCTCGTCAACTACTCTCATTTTAAAGAAATAATTCTAACATATTTTTTACCCATCTCTTTCTTACTTTGTTGCCAGCTGATAATTACCAGAAATATTCCGGTCTTGTTATCGTTCATTTTGTCCTAAACTTACACACGACTCTCATATTCCTCATTTTTAAATATTAGCGAATTTAGTGTATTATATTTTACCTGGAAAATATATTTTTTTCTCATTTATGGAGCCTCTTTCAAGTATGTTACCCATGAAATGTTTGGCCGTAAACATTACCTGCACATTTGCTAATTTTGTCTTAAGATATAAAGTACTCTGCTTGTATCTTATATACTTCCTTAACTAATTATTTAATATTACTCCATCCATATATTGATAGCCGATTATTGTGTAATATGCTAACATTTTATATGATTCTCTTAATATTTCTAAATGTAAGATAGCAGTTTACTCAACATTTGGATATTAAATTATAATTTGCCTAGTACAGGCCTGATATCTTTTTCACACATTACCACAAGAAAATGTCAAGCTATTCGCATCAGGGAGACAAATCGCCTGGGACTGTTTACAACGTTTTGTCTCTGGGAATGCTCAAGACACGTAGACTATATCTGGGAATGTTTGAGAGGTCGGCTGTGTTTAGGAACGTTCCAGGCACTTTGATTGTGTCTGAAGAATGTTCAAGGCAAGTAGTCTCTAGGAATGTTCAAGAGATGTAGACTATGTGAATGTTCGAGTCTTGTAGACTACTTAAGAATGTTCGAGACACGTAGATTATGCTCGAGCAGCCATGTAAAACTTGCAGTAATATCCTCATTTTAGTTATTATTATCATCATATATTAGCTTTGGCAATACCATCAAGACATATAACGATGAAAACTGACTCAGGAGAAATTAAGTTATATAATCAGTCTTATTTAAATAGCATTTCCTAATTAATCTGACTTAGTTAAATTGGTGTAGGTAAACGGTTCAGTCAGTTAAATTCGTTTTACTCAGTTTTTTTTAATTAGCGTCTCATAACGAGTGTTATTTAATGGTGTATTTTTTTCTTTCAGGTAAGTTGGCCAAGCATTGTGTAAGGAGGTGGAACCTGTTAGACTATCACCAGTAAGTATATAATGTTACTAGATGTACCTACTGTAAGACGCTAAATGTATTAACCACATTTCACTGCTTATTTATTCTTTATTCATTATGTATGTGTATAATGAGTAAAGTGCAATGAACACTTGTCACTTCTCAAAAATAACCCACATGAAGACAGAAACTCAGAAGAATAATTAAAATTCGCTGGTACCCTGCCACTTTTGTAAAGGTTAGTGGGCTGAACACATCGACTCAAAGCAGTGTGACTGATTACCTCAAGCTCCTACTCCATTTCCACCTCTTCTTGCGCTGGACTGAAGAAGGCAAAGTGTGGCGAAACGTTTCCAAATTAAGTTACCCAAATATTCCAAAAGTGTCTTATTTATCAACAAAGTGATCAACATAATCACGTACTATCCTAACAAACAATGGAATCTCTTTTCCAAGAAACGCAAACATTAAGCAACGCAAGATTCACCGGGAGTTTACCAGATGCCATGTAAAGACTGCAACCAAGTATACATAGGGCAGATAGACCGAACGTTATTTACAATGATCATCGAACATCAGACCGCAATACGTTATGCACACAATAATTCAGCCATTTTTCAACATGTCAGCATCAACAATCATAAGTTATTGGGAAACTGCCGCCATTAACCACAAATCACACTGCAGGTACAAGTGCAAAGTCGTAGAATCTGCATTCATATACCACTCCCAATTTCAACGTCTCACAGGGACAATGGAATCCAGACTTTTTTCAAAATTCGACCTCAATGTTCTCAGTTCACTTATATATTCGCTCAAATGAATCCCAAAGGATATCGAAATACAAAGGTCAATTAATCTGGGTTTCTGTCTCAGTGTGAGTTATTATTGAGCATGTACATATATATACACACACACACACACACACACACACACACACACACACACACACACACACACACACACACACACACACACACACACACACACACACACACACACACACACAAAAATATATATATATATATATATATATATATATATATATATATATATATATATATGTCGTGCCGAATAGGTATAACTGCTCAATTACCAAGAACTCATTTGATATTAAGTCCTACCTAATATTTTCTCTTATACATTTAAAGATATATTTTTCATTCATATTAATGCAAAAATTAAAGTTTTGTACCAAAAGAACATTAGAAAACTTACCTAACCTTATTATAACAATTTAACTTAGCCTAATCCAACACAATAAAATATATTTTTTTTCGTTAGGTTCAGAATGATTTTTGCAAAATTATTGCATTCAGTTCGGGACGACATATATACACCAAAGCTGTATAGGTGGAGAAGCGGCCGATGTTAGCCGATACCTTTATCATGTTAATATTTATATGTGTGCTTAAAAATATCAGCATTAACACTACCTCACGATTATGAGGGTGATTCGCACACACACACACACACACACACACACACACACACACACACACACACACACACACACACACACACACACACACACACACATAGGAGGGAGACTCACTGGCAATACGAAAATAACATAACATCGAAAGCCAAATCTCACCTAAAGGTGTTGTTCAGACTTATCGGGAGGAAAAGAACATTCAAGGACTAGGTAATCAGGCTGAGGAAGGAAGGGGGAGAGATCACAAGAAACGACCAAAAAGTATGTGAACAGCTCAACACTAAATTTAAGGAAGTATTTATGGTGGAGAGAGAGAGGACACCAGCAAACCGGATTGGTAGGGTATATCAGTAAGTGTTAGATTCTCTACACACAAACGAGGAGGAAGCGAAGAGGCTGCTAAGTGGACTAGATACCTCATAGTCGGTGGAACAAGACAAAATCTCTCCAGGGGTCGTGAGAGAAAGAACGTAGGCACTGTGCGTATCACTAACATTTGCAAATGTAGTCCCAGTTTTTAAGAAAAGAGACAGACAGGCAGCATCAAGCTACAGACCAGTGTCACTGACATGTATAGTATGCAAAGTCATGGATGATAGGCTTATCAGAAGAGTGATGAAGCATCTAAAAAAGGAATGAGCCTAAACCAAGCACGGTTTCAGGGATGGGAAATTCTGTGTTTCAAACTAATGGAGTTTTACAATAAGGGGATAGAAGTATGATAGGAGAGAGAGAGAGAGAGAGAGAGAGAGAGAGAGAGAGAGGTGAGTAGACTGTATTTTCTCGGACAGTAATAAGGCTTTCGACACATTTCTGAACAAGAGATTAGTGCAAATGCTGGAGAAGCAGGCAGGAATAACAGGAAAGGCCCCCACACCTGATCAAGCCCGTCAAGAAAATAGAGAAAGTGAAAAGGTTTGTTACAAGAATAGTTCAGGAGGAAAAGGGTCTGTCCTACGAGAATCAGACATACCACTTAGTGATCCCATAATATATATACCTGGAATAACTGCTGATTGTTCATATTTGGATGCTTGTAAGACCGCTGATTGTCTTGAGGAAGACTTGACAGGATCCACTGGACAGTTCCTTATCAGCCTCACGAAGATGCTTTGAACCTTGTCCTGCTGCCGCTAGTTGCTTGACTCTGAAGATTACCAACGACGTGGCCTTGTCAGAGTCGATTAACATGTGGTAATAAACAATGAAATAATCGTGTACATGATTTCGAAAACAGACAAGTTGAAGAACTAGACAGTGTTGCAAAGATGTCTAATTCTCAGTGAAAACATCAAACATGAAATGTAGACAGCAAGAAGATAATTTTCAAATTTTCTTTTGATATTTAGATTCTTTGAACGAAATTCTTACATATTAAGGACTACATTCTTTAATGATGTAAACATCCTGATGTGAGTCACAACAGAGCAATACAGGGAGCATGTTTACAAGGAAAGAGGAAAAAAAAAACCGTACCACGGGCGGGATTGAACCAGTGGCTAACGCGACGGTCTGGAGTTTTGAGACTCTCTGACCGCAGGTTCAATCCCGCCCGTGGTATGGTTTGTTTGCAACCGTGTCATTACGATTTCGTGAGTCATAAAGAGGAAAAAAAAGCATGTTTTCAGGTAGGAAAGCTGAAAGAAAGTCTTCGTAAAGGAAAACTTGTGAGGTTTTCAGTAAAGGAAACTGAGCATGTTTTCAAGAAAGTAAAAACTGGATCATATTTTCAGGAAGGAGAAACTTGAAGCATGTTTTCAGGAAGGAAAACTGCGAGATGCTGAGTGTGAACCAAACGTGTGGTGGTGATGCTACCTGGAACCATCAATATCCCGCACCTGCCCACAAACATGTATCCACCATCGTCTTCCCACGAGGAAAGACTTTAACCACACCTGTTCACTCAAGTATTAATGAATGACTTCCTTCACTTGTTACTACAGGTGTTAATGATTCCTGCTAAACCTCTTCACTCAGGTGTTGATTAATGGCTAGTGATACACCTCATCTCTCAGGTACTCGGATCGAATTAGTCTGTGACAAAATATATGAAAATTATCTTCATCTCATCAACACCTTCATGAAGTTTCAGATTGTTCATCGACCCTCAAACTTTTATTATACCAAATAATTTAAAAAATAGTGCTTTAACTAATAACACTACGAATAACAATTGATGATAATAATAATAATAATGACTTCATAAAAAGTAGGTAAGATATAAATTATGAAAAATATAAGATTTAACATACCCTTTCTTTACTGAGACTGTTGATATTATTAATGGGAAGGTTGTATCTGATGAGCATCAACAAGGATACTGATATTTGGTTGGAGATTGGTGAGTTTTAGTGGTAAGTCATCAAGCTCTTGCAGGTTCACTCTGTTAATCTGATTAGGTAAAACTGAATATGCATGGCTAAAACCAGCTTCAACCATACATTGGCCCCATTTTATTCCCCCCGGGCCTTTTATCGACTCCTTCGATAGTCCCATCGACCATTAGGGATCGCTACTGACCACTTTGGAGAAACCCAGATTATTTGATGCGACGATCTTACTGTGTTTGCTGCTCAACTTCCTCAGCGATGAGGTTGAATCATTATAACCTGAAAGTAAAATTAACTTTTGAAATGAAACTGTCAGTGTGGTATGTCAGGTATTACCCACAACTATGCAGACCAACGCTTGGCAGAGACAACACTTTCATTTCATACAATGTTTCAACACTGCGCGGACGTTACATTAAAACTGCAGCGCATAACCACCTGGTGGAAGCCGTAGGAATAGTTTTTCTTCAGGAAATGGGAACTTCTTTCTTTATAGACTAAAGGAGCCTAAATATTATTGGTGAAGTATTCCTTCAAGTATGTGAGACTTGACTATGAAGTTTGTGGCAAAAAAAAAGTCTTATCGGTAAATTCCATGAGGCGCATAATGTGTCTTATTTACATATAGAAGGCGTCTGTTGATAAACGCTTAATTCACGAAACTGGAGCAGTCCTGCCTCTTTGGATCAAACCCGATTACCTCTCGTTCCCACAGAGGCTCTGTATTACCCCTACGGTTTTAGCAATTCCCCGCGAATACAGTAATCTTAAACATTGTTCGCTTCAGCAGCAAGGACTGAGCAGAAGTACATAAATCTCCCTGCAAATTCATTCTGTAATGATAATACTAAAAGTCCATTGATATGGGTGTGCTAAATCCAGAGGAGATTATACGGCTCCTTTAATAATGTTAAATATAATATTTTAAGTAATCTCTAGAGAGCGCAGGTGCAGAAAGTTTCTCGCTAGACCCTATTTTGGGATTTTAAGCATTACACAACTTTGAGGACGCCATCTCGCGAAGCAGTGGAGATTAATCAAATCTGGCGTGTTGATGCCTGAGAGTTATTCAGTGTTTACTGGAAACTCTGATCATTGTCTCCCTCACTCTCAATGGGTTTTTTTTGGAAAGGGCAACTTATTGTAGTTGTGAAGTGTTCCTTTTCTTAATCCATCCTTAAGACGAGTTTATAAAAAAAATAATTGAATGTAAAACATTCAATAATGTTATCTTTAAAGCCAATTATCCATATGGTGAAAGTCTCTCCTCTCCTCTCGTACATATAAATATATATATATATATATATATATATATATATATATATATATATATATATATATATATATATATATATATATATATATATATATATATATATATATATATATATATATATATATATATATATGCAATAAGATCACAGTAAACAGGTGATTTCAGAATATGCAAAACAACCACTGTGAAAGAATAGAGAAATTCCAAGTGCTTTCGTGACTACTCACATTATCAAGGAACAATAGTTCCTTGATAATGTGAGTAGTCACGAAAGCGCTTGGAATTTCTCTGTTCTTTCACAGTGGTTGTTTTGCATATATATATATATATATATATATATATATATATATATATATATATATATATATATATATATATATATATATATATATATATATATATATATATATATATATATATATATATATATATATATATATATATATATATATATATATATATATATATATATATATATATATATATATATATATATATATATATATATATATTATTTTAACAAACCGGCCGTATCCCACCGAGGCAGGGTCGCCCAAAAAGAAAAACAAAAGTTTCACCTTTTTAACTTTAGTAATATGTACAGGAGAAGGGGTTACTAGCCCCTTGCTCGTGGCATTTTAGTCGCCTCTTACGACATGCAAAGCTTACGGAGGAAGAATTCTGTTCCATTTCCCCATGAAGATATATGCAAAACAATGGCAAGCAGACGTTCTTAACAATGCAAAACAAGCCACATGGGGATGGAAATCTTTAACTCAAGATCTCTCGCACTCTCTGTGCTTCGTCAGGAGCTATGCAATGTGGCAAGGCTAGCAACAGATAGTAGGAAGAGAAATTCTCTCTCTGAGGCAAGGCAGAAGCGTAAAGCGTCAGGCTAATGGGCCTGACGCTTTACATTAGGGTACAAAAGTTAATTATAGAATCACTGGCACTAAGTCCTGGTTTAAGTTGTTTAATATGTAAGGTCTCCAAAATCCTCATAGCCAGAGTGTTTTGGGCGTTACCTATAATTTTAAAATAATCCTGACTCTGTGAACGATTGCGAAATTCTAAATGAATTCTAAGGAATAAGACTCCTGCTTGATAATCCCTTCTGTTCACTTTAAACATTAAGGAAAGAACTTATGTGACATTATAACCATAAGTGAACAAATACTCTGGTTTTAAGTATATAAGAGTTACAAAGGGAACCTTCCACGGGAAACAAATACTACTAATAAAGAAGTTTACACAACTTTATTTAAATTTTATTTATGGGGCAACAAACTCGTGTTAATTTAGAATATTGCTTCCAAATTTTATAGCTCGGATGTCATAAAAAGGAAGTTTAATGAAGCGACCATCCTCAGAAACTTTAATTAAAAGTATTTTGTGTGGGAATATATTTGCAAGTTAGACTTCAGTATTTTCTGAAATAATGCCACTGGTTTGTGATTACATAAGAACAAATTCTGGTAGAATTTAACCTCACAATCAAATGGAACACAAGGAAGGGAACACAATCAAGGGCACACAAATGGAACACAATCAAGGGCACACAATCAAAAGAACACAATGAAGGGCACACAATGAAAGGCACACAATGAAGGGCACACAATGAAGGGCACACAATGAAGGGCACACAATGAAGGGCACACAATGAAGGCACACAATCAAGAGCACACAATCAAGGGAACACAATCAAGAGCACACAGTCAAGAGCACACAATCAAGGGAACACAATGAAGGGCACACAATGAAGGGCACACAATGAAGGGCACACAATGAAGGGAACACAATGAAGGGCACACAATGAAGGGCACACAATGAAGGACACACAATCAAAAGCACACAATCAAGGGAACACAATGAAGGGAACACAATCAAGGAAACACTATGAAGGGAACACAATCAAGGAAACACAATGAAGGGAACACAATGAAGCGCACACAATGAAGGGCACACAATGAAGGGCACACAATGAAGGAGACAAAATGAAGGGCACACAATGAAGGGCACGCAATGAAGGGCACACAATGAAGGGCACACAATGAAGGGCACACAATGAAGGGCACACAATCAAGGAACACAATCAAGGGAACACAATCAAGGGCACACAAAGAAGGGCACACAATGAAGGGCACACAATCAAGGAACACAATCAAGGGTACACAATGAAGGGCACACAATGAAGGGCACACAATGAAGGGCACACAATCAAGGAACACAATCAAGGGAACACAATGAAGGGCACACAATGAAGGGCACACAATGAAGGGCACACAGTGAAGGGCACACAATGAAGGGCACACAATGAAGGGTACACAATGAAGGGCACACAATGAAGGGCACACAATGAAGGGCACACAATGAAGGGCACACAATGAAGGGCACACAATCAAAAGCACACAATCAAGGACACAGAATCAAGGGAACACAATGAAGGGAACACAATCAAGGAAACACAATGAAGGGAACACAACGAAGGGCACACAATGAAGGGCACGCAATGAAGGGCACACAATGAAGGGCACACAATGAAGGGCACACAATGAAGGAGACACAATGAAGGGCACACAATGAAGGGCACACAATGAAGGGCACACAATGAAGGGCACAAAACCAATGGCACACAATGAAGGGCACACAATCAAGGCAACACAATGAAGGGCACACAATGAAGGGCACACAATGAAGGGCACACAATGAAGGGCACACAATGAAGGGCACACAATGAAGGGCACACAATGAAGGGCACACAATGAAGGGTACACAATGAAGGGCACACAATGAAGGGCACACAATGAAGGGCACACAATGAAGGGCACACAATGAAGGGCACACAACCAATGGCACACAATGAAGGGCACACAATCAAAGGCACACAATCAACGCAACACAATGAAGGGCACACAATGATGGGCACACAATGAAGGGCACACAATGAAGGGCACACAATGAAGGGTACACAATGAAGGGCACACAATGAAGGGCACACAATGAAGGGCACATAATGAAGGGCACACAATGAAGGGCACACAGTGAAGGGCATACAATCAAAAGCACACAGTCAAGGGCACACAATCAAGGGCACGCAATAAAGGGAACACAATGAAGGGAACACAATGAAGGGCACACAATGAAGGGAACACAATCAAGGGCAAACTATGAAGGGCACACAATCAAGGGCACACAATCAAGGGAACACAATCAAGAGCACACAATCAAGGGAACACAACCAAGGGAACACAATCAAGGGCACTCAATCAAGGGAACAGAAGCACATTTTGATTATAGATTTTTTTGAGTAATTTCCTTAAATAAAGTTTGTACAAAGAGCAGAAATTGTACATCAAAAAATGTGAATGAAAATGTTGCTGAATGACGTGTCTGATGTATAGATTTTATGATGTCATATATGTTGTTCTTATTCCCAGTGGTACAACTTTTTTCATAAAGTAGAAGGACACAAGTGCAACTAATGTGACATTTATTGTGGCAACGTTTCGCTCTCCCGGAGCTTTATCAAGCCATTACAAACAATACATGGACACAGAGGGTATTGTCTGTAATGGCTTGATAAAGCTCCGGGAGAGCGAAACGTTGCCACAATAAATGTCACATTAGTTGCACCTGTGTCCTTTTACTTTACATATTGTCGGTAATTCTACCAACTTTATTACAACTTTTTTCATGCTACTCAAAATCATAGTTTATTAACATAAGTCGTAATGAAGTTAGTGAATGAACGGAATAATTTTAATTATAAAATGTTTTTTATTGAAGTTACTACTCTTCTCAATCTACTATTTTCCTCCTTTCTTTCTCCCTCCTCTTTCTCTTTTTTCTGTCTCTCCTTCTCTCCCTTCTTACTCTGTTTCTCTTTATCCTCGTCTGTTTCTCTTTCCCTCTCTCTGTTTTCCCTGTCCCTCCTTCTCTCCCTCCTTACACTGTTCCTCTTTCATTCTCCTCTGTCTCTCCTTTCTTCTCTCTCTTTTCTTTATCTCTCCTTTCCTCTCTCTCTTTTCTCTGTCTCTCCTCTCCCTTCTTACTCTGGTTCTCTTGAACCTCCTGTCTCTCCTTTCCTCTCTGTCCGCTTTTCCCTCCCTCCTCTCTCTATCCAGTCTCTCTATCCCACCTCTGCGTCCCTCCTCCCTCTCCCTCTTTTCACTCTCTCCTCTCACTCCCTCACTCTATCCTCTTTTACTTCTTACTCTGTCTCTTCTCCTTTCTCCATCCTCCTGTCACCATTCTCCCACTTTCCTCTTCTCTCCTTCTCCTGTCTCCCTTCCTTCTGTGCAACCATTTCCCCAGCGTGAAAAATTAACCTCAAAAGCGAGCAGAATAAAGTAATGGTGGAAACCTGGTTCCTCTCTTGATCAAAAAGACAAAAGCCTTGAAGAAAGAAGCTTAATAGGAGTGCTTGTACCTTTTGTTGTTCCTTCAGTGATAGGGGAAATGTGTGTGTGTGTGTGTAAGTGTATACGTACTTACGGACTAGCCTGTATACTCTAGTTTCGAGTTTCTGGTTCGTGACTCTTCTTTAAGCTATGTATGGATCCTGCCTCTACCACTCCACTGCCCAGTGTCGTTCCAACTCTTGACTGAGAATGAAGAAATGCGTCTTAACATTCCTGTAACTCGTCCTGTTTTCCAGTCTCTCGAGCAATCAGTCCTCGTCCACCCTATAATTTTCTCAGTGTTTTGTATACTAGCATCATATCTCCTCATTGATATTCCACACTTTGACCACATTCTGTTACTATACTCTCTTTTTTGGGTTCCAGTTCTCCAGGTATTGCCCTTTTGTGAAGGGTGTAGGTAATGTGTAAGTGAAGGCTGGGACTGGGGATACAGGCTGGTAGTCGGGTTGGCTTTTGCATGTTGCAATCATACCATCTCTGATCCTGTATAATAATGTTGTCAGATTTAGCTCCTCTAGCCTCTCCTTATAGGTCATACTTTTCAGCTCTGGAACTAATTTTGTTGCAAACCTTTGCACTTTTTTCAGTTTAAGCCTCGTTTAGCTTTAATTAAGATACTCTATCGACATTTTCAATTTCGCAATTTCCTGGACGTTCTCCGTAATGAGCTAAACAGATGTGCGTTCCATACTGGCGCTGCATACTCCAGGAGAGACCCGACATTTGTCTTATTTTAGGTCGGGAATGTATCTTTGTTAATGGTCTAGAAAGCTACCATTAAATTTGTCGGTCTCTAGTTTTCTGTAGCGGTTATTTGGTTGTGTGAGTGGTGTGACTCGGAACTTTGCGCACCTAAAAGTTCTTGTCTTGTCCTGTACACTGTTTTCAGATGTCTTTGCCCTTCTCCGATTTTTTTTTTTGCATTTGCTCGGGTTAAATTCAAGTAGCCACTTTTCGGACTGATCCTGCGGCTTGTCCATATCCATTTGCAATCTTTCGTGGTCTACTCACGTTTATATTATCCTCGTTAGTTTCACATCGACTGTCTTTCATGTCTTTCACATTTACAAGAAACAGTACTGGTTCAGGTACAGACCCTTGTGCCAGTCTCTTGGAGTCCTGTGTCGAATGAGCCTTGAGGTCCGAAAATATACAGTTGACCTATCCGTCTCTCTCCTGCCTAACTTTCGTTACTTTACCCTCCTGAATCCAGGAGGGTGCAACGGACAAGTGAAGTAGTAGCAGCAGCAACACACACAGCAAGAGGCATTCTTGAGCTTCCCCAATGCTCGGGCTTAATGCCCAAAGTTGGGGTGTGGCTCCAAAAGGATCCTGTAGTGCCTGGAGTTACCTGGAGAGAGTTCCGGGGGTCAACGCCCCCGCGGCCCGGTCTGTGACCAGGCCTCCTGGTGGATCAGAGCCTGATCAACCAGGCTGTTACTGCTGGCTGGACGCAAACCAACGTACGAGCCACAGCCCGGCTGGTCAGGAACCGACTTTAGGTGCTTGTCCAGTGCCAGCTTGAAGACTGCCAGGGGTCTGTTGGTAATCCCCTTTATGTATGCTGGGAGGCAGTTGAACAGTCTCGGGCCCCTGACACTTAATGTATGGTCTCTTAACGTGCTAGTGACACCCCTGCTTTTCATTGGGGGGATGTTGCATCGTCTGCCAAGTCTTTTGCTTTCGTAGTGAGTGATTTTCGTTTGCAAGTTCGGTACTAGTCCCTCTAGGATTTTCCAGGTGTATATAATCATGTATCTCTCCCGCCTACGTTCCAGGGAATACAGGTTTAGGAACCTCAAGCCCTCCCAGTAATTGAGGTGTTTTATCTCCGTTATGCGCGCCGTGAAGGTTCTCTGTACATTTTCTAGGTCAGCAATTTCACCTGCCTTGAAAGGTGCTGTTAGTGTGCAGCAATATTCCAGCCTAGATAGAACAAGTGACCTGAAGAGTGTCATCATGGGCTTGGCCTCCCTAGTTTTGAAGGTTCTCATTATCCATCCTGTCATTTTTCTAGCAGATGCGATTGATACAATGTTATGGTCCTTGAAGGTGAGATCCTCCGACATGATCACTACCAGGTCTTTGACGTTGGTGTTTCGCTCTATTTTGTGGCCAGAATTTGTTTTGTACTCTGATGAAGATTTAATTTCCTCGTGTTTACCATATCTGAGTAATTGCACCTCCTGACATCGTCTGCTGCTGTGCAGCTGCTACACCCTTCGAGCCGAGTGTGGGCGGGGTTTGTGGCAGCCCAAGGTGCCTAGCTTCTCCCTCCGAGCCCCGTGGGGGCGGGAAATAGGCTAGGCATGGGGACAGCTAGTCCTCCCATGGCAGACATTGGTCTGAGACACTCCCACGACAGGAAGCCAAGGCTGGGCCACCTCTTGGAAAAGGCCCAGGCAGGACGATTATACAGGCGAATCTACAACAGAACTCCTGAATCAACATTGGTAGACTTACCCCCAGTCTGGTCGAAGACGATTCTCACAGTGTCTTTTACTTGCATTTGCCTCATTATACATATTCTCTGTATATATTGTACATACACTGCTTGCTGTTAAGTGAAGAAAATATAAGTATTTATTCTTTCTGTTGCCTTTTTACTCATTCATACCTTGGTTATCGTGCTAAAGTCAGGTGTGCAGGCCATTCAAATGGAGACAAGCTCAAACTGCTTATATATGGAAGAAATGAAGATCTCAAAAGAGGCTTGGTAAACAAAACACAAGATGATCACCAAATAGAATGAAAGGAATATGTGAAGGATCTGAGTGTTTTATGTCTTTTAAACTAAAGTAATGAATATGACAAATGTCATGACAGCATGGGAAATGATTGAGTGGATAATGAGAACTTTCAAGACAAGGAAAAAAATATTGAAAATGATGACACTTTTCAAATAACTTGGTTTCTCTTGTTTACAGTACTGTTCGGTATTGGTGGCTGTATTCAGGGCAAGACATATATCAAAGCTGGAACAGATTTAAACATCGTTTATGGTCCTCGGAGACAAAGCATTTACATTACTAGAAACGCAAAAATCGTGAACAGGTGATAAAAAATGGCAAAACAGCCACGGAGGGAGTTGAATGATAGCACTAGGCCTTTCGTGATGCAATCAACACACCGTCAGAAACTTGTACTTTTGCAGAAATTAGTAAGAAATCCAGGAAGATCCGTTGAAAGGAACGACTCGAGCTAGAATAAGATGGCATCAAACAAAGTATATGTGCAAGGTGCCAGAAAGATGAAGGCAAGATATTAAAACAATAGTAATGCCGATGGGTTTCTTTATGTCTCTTATACTGCTATAGTAGAGTGGTTTTATGCCTCTCACAATTATGAAAAACAGTAAAGGCGCCAGGACTGTGACTTGTGGTACCGAACTTTTCTCTTCTGATGGAAGATGTTGTTTTGTTTACCACTCCTATTTGTGGAGCATTTATCAACGTCTAATATGCAGTTGTCTACTTTTCTCGTTATGTTTCTCTCATTTTATGTACAATCTCTTCATAGTGGTACTTAATAAATTTTTTTTTGCAATAGCCATACAGCCACTTCTGCATTTTAGTTTTCTTCCAGTACCTCCTCAATCCTGTCATGGTCGTTTAACAGTTGCTGTAAGCGTGACCTTCATGCTATAATTCAGGAGTCTCCAACCTTTTTCACCACGGATGCCACATCGCGTATTTTACACATTTTTTGAGGGCCCAAGAAAAAAAATCGGTCTAATAAATATAAATGAATGAATAAATTATAAATGAATGAAAAAGTGACTGAAGTCACTGACAATGAGGGTTCATTAGTTTTACTATTTGTAAATATTTGAAGTTGCTGCGCACGACATGCGGCCCGCGGGCCGCAGTTTGCTGACCCCTGCGTGAGTCGTATTCAATGCTGGTTTGTGTTATGCAAGTTTCTACCATAAAGTTTTAAATTTTGCATCTCATCACCCTCTCAAATTCTTTTATGATGTACGATGTTAGCGCAACTGGTCTGTAATGTTTTGCTATTGCTCTACTGTCTTTTTTATGCAAAGGAGCTAAGTCTACCCTTTTATAAACTGGCCTTGGAAGAAATATTAATCAGCCGATATAATGTTGCTTACGTTGTGCGGATTTGGGTTTGTATGTTGATCACAACTGTTGTGTATTAGACATTTGTGTATTCGACGGTTGTGTATTGTACCAGTAGTACACGATAGTACTACTGCTACTTGCACTACTATTACTACTACTACTACTACTACTACTATTACTACTACTACTACTACTACTACTACTACTACTACTACTACTAATAATAATAATAATAATAATAATAATAATAATAATAATAATAATAATAATAATAGAAACAATAATAATAATAGAAACAATAATAATAGAAACAATAATAATAATAATTTTCAGAAATAATTTTTCACTATTACAAAGTTTCTGAGGGGTATATATATGCTTTATAATAATAATAATAATAATAATAATAATAATAATAATAATAATAATAATAATAATAATAATAATAATAATAATAATAATAATAATAATAATAATATCAATAATAATAATAATAATAATAATAATAATAATAATAATAATATCATTATTTCTACAAGTACATCTACAAGGTATACAGATCATAGCTGACATCAATGACATACTATTATATTGAAAGCCGCTTGTTATACTGAGCATTTCCGGCAAATTAGGTCAGTTTTGTCCCAGGATGTGACCCACACCAGTCGACTAACACCCAGGTATCCATTAATACTGATGAGTGAACATGGACAACAACTGTGAGGAAACACACCCAATGTTTCACCCCTTTGCCTGGAATCGAATCCGACCCCTCACCGTGTGATGCGAGAGCTTTTGCCACCAGGCCACGCGGCCCGCAACAAAGGTAAACTATATAGATTTAACATAGGATCACCCAGCAGTCAGTGGAACGTCCATTGTTGGGGTCCTTGCTACAGAAACTAGGACTGTGAAAGTAGTAACATATTAAGATAAAATCCAAATTTACTGCATTTGCAACAAGTACAGTCCAGAAACACACTTGTTCCCGGGTGTGAAGAACAAATGGAGCGGTTACTTTATGAGACCTACAACCCTTGTTTATTGCCTCTGTAAACGTGTGTGGTGGTGTTGACGAGGCTCTCAAGCTAGTTACCCTTAATGCTTTGTCTCCCATATTCGTTTATATCAAATAGACTCACGAAATCGTAATGACACGATTGCAAACAAAAAACTTGCATTTGTGGTCACAGTGGTGCCTATGCTAACCGTCCTATGGTGTAGAAATATACCTAGTTGGACGAATCTTATTGTGGCTAGCTGGTCCAGTGGCTAACGCGACGGTCTGGAGTTTTGACACTCTCTGATCGCGGGTTCTATTCCCACCCGTGGTATGGTTTATATCAAATAGACGTCGGTCCGTCAACCATACGTTTCTATAACACTGGTTTCCATGTTCATCCATTCCTCTACTGTACATCTTCTGTAGACTTGGGTTCCATAGAGACAGCTGTCATTGGTAGTGTTTATATTTGTATATGCTGAGGTATATAATTATCAATTACCAATTACCAATAATTTATTAATCCTACACTTTTTAATAATTTATTTCATTTAGTCAATCTTTCTACGGGTGAAAAAGAAATTCTAGTTATTTTTTCATTGGTTCTATTTTTTCCTTAATTTACAATTGTGACTTCTTATTATCTGTAATGTGATTACTAAAAGGCCTTTTTTCATTTATTCTTTCACATCATTTTATGACTGTTTATATGATTGTAATGTCCCGTAGCTCGATCTTCAGGGCACTCAGCTCACACAATGAGGTCCGGAGTTCGAATCCTCCATGTTCACCCCATCAGGACAAAATGGGTATCCGGGTGTGATGAATGGTTTTGAAAACCGACAAGTTGAAGATTGAGACACTTATGCAACATATGGGAATCTTTATTAGGAAACGTTTCACCACACAGTGGCTTCATCAGTCCAATACAAAGCAGAAGGTGTAAGTAGAGGAAGAGTTTGAGGTAATTAGTCCCTCAGCCTGGAGTAGATGTGCTCAGTCCATCAATCTTGTAGAATGTAGAGCATAGGGCCGTAGACGTGGCTTATATACTGTAGTCAGGTGAAGCGAAGCAGGAGGGGGCGGGGTAATAGTGGTACCATCCACTAATTGAAGTAGGTCTTCGTCCAGCCTTTGGACGAAGACCTACATATTATTGTGTTGCATCACTGTATCTGTATTCTTAGTTGATTGCGTCAGTGTGATCCTGCATAATCGGTCCTCTGCGTACGTGTGTCTGCTTCGCATATTGCGTCAACGTTTGCCTGTAGCATTAGTTAATTGTATCAGCTCGTGGCTGTATTAATCGATTAATTACATCAGTTCGTGCCTGTATCAATCGCTTAATTGCACTTGGGCGTGCCTCTGTCATCAATTGATTACATCAGAGAGTTTATGTATATTTCCAGTTAGGTGGCAGCACTTGACAGCCTTACACGTTGTCTTCCCTCAAGAGAGGAGCAGTGTTGCCAAAGAGGGGCTCTTAATCCAAAGAAGTGGAACTATTCTTTCCTTGGATCGAGCCTGGTTTATCCCATTTCACATGCGCTGCATTGCTCCAAGTGGGTTTAGCGCTTCCCAATGAAAATAATAATAATAATAATAATAATAATAATAATAATAATAATAATAATAATAATAATAATAATAATAATAATAATAATAATAATAATAATAATAATAATAATAATAATAACAGTAGAAATTCTAATACGGTTTGTCAGACCTTCCAACTCGGTCTAGGAAGACATCAAACACAATTTGATACATAATTTGATATATTTAGACAAATACAACAAAAACACGTACATGAAGAAGTGGGAGCCGCCGCCACACAGTGTTTGACTTAATGGATTTCTTGTCTGGACAACGATAAACTCACTCGTCTGAGTCCAGTGTGGCGCCTTTTTTTTTTTTTAGTGTGTGTGTGTGTGTGTGTGTGTGTGTGTGTGTGTGTGTGTGTGTGTGTGTGTGTGTGTGTGTGTGTGTGTGTGTGTGTGTGTGTGTTTCCGTTTCCCCTCATCAGTTTCTCGCCCCTGTCTTTCCTCTCCCTCCCACTCTCCCTTCTTCCTTCCTTCCTTGTCTTACTTCCCTCCCTCCATTTCGTGTAAATTAGAGAAGCCATAAGAAGAGGAGCGTGTAAGGCAGCGGGAGCGGCCCCAGAACCCATTCACGGCGCAAATAAAACCCAAAATACAATAAGCTGCAAATAAACTGAATGAGGGATCTGGGTGATATTGGGATCTGGTGAATGGGCAATTGGTGATGTATCATTAATTAGCGACCAAAGATGACGAGTGAATGGAACACTAATCACGTAATAAAGGCGGATATTAGGAAAGCTTTTAGCATTCAGCGCTGAGCGAGCATCAGCAATCACACTGGAGAGCGTAATTGAAATTTGCACAGAGGTTTTCTTGATTAACAAAGCAGGTGTTGATTAATATTACAGGTGTTGAATAATAAAACAGGTTCAGAGAACCGACAAGTTGATAATTTAGACACATGTACAACACTTGGGTATCTTTAATGAGGAAATGTTGCATCAGTCGTTATATACTGAAGCCGTTCAGAAAGGGTAAACTGAAATTTATTTAACGTTCTTTATCGCAAATAACAATTTCACGTTATTTTGCACATAAAATGGTCAAAATCTTCACTTACACACTTGAAGTTCAATCTCCGCCGTAGTCGAATTTCTCGAACATTTTATGGACGTTAGATGCTACGTCACAGAGTTTTGGAAGTTTATGGAGCCATTCCAAGATGATAGGAATCAGTTCAATAACTTTGGTCATAGGTGATGTGAACATTACAGTTGTTCAAAAGTGTTATACCTCTGAACAACTGGAATGTTCATATTACAATTGTTATACCTAACAAGAGAGACAGTCCTCGATAGCACCTTTACTGGGTTATCGTGGGTTACCACTCATTTCAGTCCTACTTCCCCTCTCCGCATCCCAACTCTCATCTTCCCCAATGTCTTCTTCCCAGTATATCTCCCCTTTCCTCTGAACATCGCCCCTCCCTTTCCTCCCACACCCTTCTCTTCCCAATTCTTCTCTCTTAACCCAATCCATTATCCCTACTCCCTGCAACCCAGTATCTCTAGCCAACATTTCACCTCTAACGCCTCCTGCAACCACTCCTCCTATACTCCCCCAACCACTCAACCAGTCTCCCAAAAAGCCTAACACACCTCCCCAACCACCACCACCATCACCACCACACTTACCCTCTCAACAACTTCAACTCACCTCGCCAATCCTACCCCACCTCGCCAACCCTAACCCACCTCCCCAACCCAAACCCATCTCCCCATCCCTAACCCATCTCCCTGGTAAGGTGATCACGTGCAATGAAAAGAGAGAGAGAGAGAGAGATAAGAACGCTCAATAATGAAGACACAGCAAGAGATAACGACTTAGTGTGGTCATGGCAGAGTTGTTGCTGAGGTCATGACAGCGTTGCTGATGTAATGACAGCGCTGCTGATGTAATGACAGCGTTGCTGAGGTCATGGCAGAGTTGCTGAGGTCATAGCAGGGTCGCTGAGGTCATGGCAGGGTTGTTGAGGTCATAGCAGGGTTGCTGAGGTCATGGCAGAGTTGTTGAGGTCATAGCAGGGTTGCTGAGGTCATGGTAGTGTCGCTGAGATCATGGTAGGGTCACTGAGGTCATGATAGCATTGCTGAGGTCATGACAACATTGCTGAGGTCATGGCAAGATCGCTGAGGCCATGGTAGGGTCGCTGAGGTCATGGCAAGGTCGCTGAGGCCATGGTAGGGTCGCTGAGGTCATAACAACGTTGCTGAGGTCATGGAAGAGTTGCTGAAATCGTGGCAGGGTTGCTGAGGTCATGCCAAGGTGACTGTTGGTGAGGATGGGGGTGACGGGGGTGAGTGTGGTGTGCGTGTGAGAGAAATTACTCCTGTGATCTACTTGTAGTTACAAGAACTAGAGGAATCATGTCCACTATGCTCATTCAAAGTGCTTTTAGTGTCCAGTATCTGTAGCTCCCACTACCATTCCAGTGGTTATAATACACACTGCTATTCCAGTAGTTGTAACACACACTACCATTCCAGTGGTTGTAACACTCACTACCATTCTAGTGGTTGTAAAACACACTACCACTCCAGTGGCTGCAGCACACAGTACCTTTCCAGTGGTTGAAGCACAAACTACTATTCCAGTGGTTGTAGCACCTACTGCCATTCTAGTGGTTGTAGCACCTACTACCATTACAGTGGTTTTAGCACCCACTACCATTCCAGTGGTTGTAACACCCACTACCGTTCTAGTGACTGTAGCACTCACTACCATTCCAGTAGTTGAAGCACCCACTACAATTCCAGTGACTGTAGCACTCACTACCATTCCAGTAGTTGTAGCACCCACTACCATTCCAGTGGTTGAAGCACCCACTACCATTCCAGTGACTGTAGCGCTCACTACCATTCCAGTGACTGTTGCACCCACTACTATTCTAGTGACTGTTGGACCCACTACCATTCCAGCGGTTGTAGCACTCACTACCATTCCAGTGGTTGAAGCTCCCACTACAATTCCAGTGACTGTAGCACTCACTGCCAGTCCAGTGACTGTTGCACCCACTACTATTCCAGTGACTGTTGCACCCACTACTATTCCAGTGACTGTTGCACCCACTAGCTTTCCAGTGGTTGTAGCACTACCATTCCAGTGACTCTAACAGTCACTACTATCCTCTTGGATCACATTCAAGTATTCCTTTTAAGGTGAGTCATAGAGATTCAGATGAGTCAAGAAATGATTCAGGTTAGTCAAGAAATGATTCAAGTTAGTCAAGAAAGGACTCCGGATGAGTCAACAAAGACTCAGGTGAGTCAATAAAGGACTCAGGTGAGTCAAGATTATATTTACAATTATTGCTTTACATTCTTCATGTTGATGGTAATGCAAAATTTTGTCATATATCTGGCAACTGGTGATTTTATGAAGCCCTGTGAGAATGTTATGAATTTGAGTGAAATTATTATTGATCTCATAGTGAATGTAACGTATTCCTCTGTGGATGTAGTGTGCCCCTGTGTGAGTGTTATTACCCCTGTGTTAATGTTGTGTACCCCTGTGTGAATGTTGTGTACCCCTGTGTGAATGTTATGTACCCCTGTGTGAATGTTGTGTACCCCTGTGTGAATGTTATGTACCCCTGTGGATGTAGTGTGCCCCTGTGTGAGTGTTATTACCCCTGTGTTAAAGTTGTGTACCCATGTGTGAATGTTGTGTACCCCTGTGTGAATGCTGTATACCCCTGTGTGAGTGTTGTTTACCCCTGTGGAAATGTTGTGTACCCCTGCGTGAATGTCGTGTACCCCTGCGTGAATGTTGTGTACCCCTGTGTGAATGTTGTGTACCCCTGTTTGAATACCACGTACCCAAACGTGAATGTTATATACTTTCGTGTGCTTGCTATGTTCCCCTGTGTGAATGTTATATACTACCTGTGGATCGAACTTGCACCACCACATGTGCAAAATGACTTACAGAGGAATAGTGCTTCTCAGTAATAATAATACTAATACTACTACTACTACTACTACTACTACTACTACTACTACTACTACTACTACTACTACTACTACTACTACTAATAATAATAATAATAATAATAATAATATAATAATAATAATAAAAATAATAATAATAATAATCGACTCCACGTTTTACCCACGAGATCAGACAGATACATTTAATTTGTGTTTAAACAGCGTGATATCTTGAGGGTTAAAAGTGTTACATTGTGCGTTGTTAATATAATGTTATATTTCACGTGGTTAAGTGCTACATTGTGCCTGGTTAAAGGTTTACATCGTGCGTGGTTAAAATAGTGTTACATCGTGAGTGCTTAAGTGATACATCGTGCGTGGTTAAGTGTTACATCGTGCGGAATTTAACATAAATGCCCTCATCGTGTATCTCTTGGTTCAGTATAACATTTGTTTAGCCTAGATAAGGGTTATGTTTACCGTAACATTCTCATAATATACTCCTGCAGGTATACATACCGAAAGGTGTGGGTCTCTGCATATATATACGCTAAATTTACTTTAATCCCTTTTCAGGGCTTATTCTTGACTGGTGGCCAACATGTAACATACAGTATTAATGACCCTAGTGTAGTCAGTGTGCTTCAAACTCCATTAACAATAATTGTCTTAGTTAAATATTTCTTTGGAATATGAACGTTAATATTCCACTTTTTTTCATAATTATTCGGGTACTGCTGCCCAGGCATGGAATTTGGCATTTGATTCTTTGACATTTAAGTAATTCTACTCCAGCTGCTTCATTTCAGTTCTCACTTTTGCTTCGCAAGTTTATTTTGCAGGCTTAGAGCTGTAATCCTACCTCAGCTCTTTTGGTAACCTATCCATATCTAAGGTATTCTCCCACACCCAGGATACCACCAGAAAATAATTAAAACCTAGGTACCTTATTATTAATGGTATACACTAAAATCAATAATAAGCAGGAAATAGATACCTAGGTAACTGATTACTCCTTATTGAGTCAAATGGAATATTTGCGGCATTTCCCGAGACCCAACACGAAAGATTACTTTGACAACAAAATCTGGATACCAGGGTACAACTTATTTAGATGCGGCAGAAAGAACAGGCAACAAGGGAAGGCTGGTCTGTACGTCACAGAGTCCCTCATTTCCTCAGTTACTAAATACCACAAATGATGTAGTAAACGTTTTACCAGTAAAGCTGAGAACCAAAACCTGGTCATTGTGCTTATATGCTGCTTGCTGCAATTTTCCAACAGTTCAAGAAACAGCTATTGAAAATTGATTTGCCTGAATATTTTGTCCTGAATATCTTTGTTATTAATTTCAATTTAAGACATTTAATATGGGAAAAAGGGG
>NC_091317.1:27452084-27479584 GCF_038502225.1 Cherax quadricarinatus | reverse complement strand
GCTTTAAATGCAATGAACTAGTATTACTACTACTACTACAACTACTACTACTACTACTACTACTACTACTACTACTACTACTACTACTACTACTACTACTACTACTACTACTACTAATGATAATAATAATAATAATAATAATAATAATAATAATAAATTGATAATAGCTTAAAACTGTAATAGCTTCAAAATACTGTGTGATATATCATGTGTAATATAGGTGAGCTCAACACCTGCAGATAATTGACCCGGTGTCTGCATTTTGATGGAATTGCTCGGACGTCCAAAATTAACCTGTAACGGAGACTATTCTTTCCAGATTTATTGCCGTAATCACGCCCTTGTGAAACATAAAACATGATTGGCTGTGATTTTCCCAGAAAATTTTTAAATGTGTGATCGCTCGAGAGCTAAACAAAATACTTTTTCAACAATAGCATTGCTGAAGATCAGTGACAGTAATTTCATCACTGTTGCTGCTTTAGGATGGTACATAATTTCCATAAATTGCTTGCCGGAAGAAATACAACTATGTTAATTATGTGAACGTGTTTATGTAGTGCAAAACAGAAAGACTATGTGAATAAGACATAATACGCAGTTTACAGCAATTTATTGTGGAGATGTTTCATCCATCAGAGACTTGACTTGTTCAGTTGATAGTCCCTTTTTATCCATTTCTCCTTTTATCCATTTTTATCGACTTCTCCCAGACCCCCACAATGTGCAATAGAGGTGAACCCGATGTATAAACTGACTAAACATGAGACTTTAAGAATGGACGGTGCCACTCACCGTGGTCCTAGCAAGAAGAAGGAACAACGATGTAACCACTGAGCTTCGACAATTACAATATTAAGACTTCACAGAGAACAGTTTCGTGACTTGTCTGCATTAGAGTTTTGTCCCCTACTGTCTCTTCCCACAGTCTCACAAACTTTCAAAGAACATGTATTCTCATATCCCTCAAAGCCATGTAGTCCAAAAACTCGAGTCGTAATGAATGGCGGTGAATAAATACAAGAATAGATGGGGATTCGAACTGTGGTCCTGGCAAATAGCAGGTCCAATGTTGTACAACTGAGCCTGTCATGCATTACGACTTATCTTGAATTTATATATTATATGGCTTTAAGGGGTAAGAGAAGAGATGTGTCACGGAAGTTTCTGAAGCTGTGGGAAGAAACAGGAAGGTCAAAGTTCACGGCGCTGATACAAGTACCAGAGGTGCCGTCTGTTTTTCCTATTGCAAGGGCATTTTATAAGTACCTAAATGAGTGACTTCATAAGTTTAAGACCGAAACACAACCATAGTAAGCCTAATAACTGATTCAAGATGGGTCTATATGAAGACCACCTCAATATTACCATACGTAATAGGACTAACAAACTAACTTAGCAACTATTGTCAAGCCTGTATTAGGTGTAACACATGCTACAAAAGGCGGATGAACACAATTTCAATATGGCTGCAGTCTACACATTACAGTCTGTAACTGGGTAACAGCTCAGAACTTAATTGTCAAAAAATTAGAAGGTATAACGCAGCCAAATTCTATTGTCAAATTTACTATAGGACAAAACAACGGGAATTGAACCCCAGGCATCGTGTATGCCAATTCCTTGCTCTGCTGCTAGACTGTGTTGGAAAGCGACGACCAGTCATGTTAACGGTTATGTCTGCAGACATGCAGACGTGACAGCAAACACGGAGCCTCGTGATCGATTCCCCTCCAGTTTTACGTGAATTTACTTACAGCAGTTTATTGTGTTTCATGCTGAGTACATTGACTGTAATGTCGAGGGAACAAGACCTAGATCTTCACTTAAATTGTTTTTGGTGCGAGGAAGGTGACAGTAAAATACTTGTAAGTGAAGTTGCAGATGGTGGCGCCGGCAGATATTACTTAAATAAGATTGGTTAGTGTTTTTTGTGTTGTGATCAACACAGACGAACGGTATAGCGCAGGATTTGCACATACGATGCCTTGGGTTCGATTGCCGTCCAGCACATAAATTTAGTTACAGTTGTTCACTGCGAATTACCGAGTGTGTTTGTGTATATATTTCTGCAATAAGATCACAGTAAACAACTGATATCACAATATGTAAAACAACCACTCTGAAAAAAATAGTGAACTTTCGTGATTTGTCACATTATCAATGATAACGTCAGACAAAGTGAGATATCACGAAAGCCCTTGGAATTTCACTTTTTTTACAGTGGTTGTTCTGTATATATACATATATATATATATATATATATATATATATATATATATATATATATATATATATATATATATATATATATATATATATATATATATATATATATATATATATATATATATATATATATATATATATATATATATATTTTGTGTGTGTGTGCAGAACATCTGATGTTTCGCTCAATGTCAGGATGGAAGTTTGTATTAAGTCATGACTTATCCAGCTCAGCACAACAAGACGTTATCCCAGTAAAAGTTTGTGCTGCATATTCACTCATCATTACCAATTCTCGTACTGTATAACCAACAAATTGAAGATATTTTTTTGGGAAGATTTTTCGGTCTGTGTCGGACCATTATTAATCCACTACTCATTAAATGTTCAGTAAGGGTTAAGACGACACCTAAAGATTTCTTTCTAGTTGTGGTTAAGTATATATTAGATCTAAGCACCGTCATAGATAAGGCAAGTACAAATATAATATGGTTTACTTAAAGTCTGCAACATTTTATTTGAGAAAGCCAATGTAATTTCGAAAATATCAAAAGTTTTCAACTTCTTGCTGGAGGGGAAGAGGGAAAGTGCAAGAAGCAGCTTTTAGCGTGCAGAGGAGGCGCTCGGCCGGAAACAAGATAACTTCTTGGGCAGTCTTGCTGATGAGGGGACCCATGTCCAAGCATCGCTGCTACCAACTCCAACAGTCAAATGAAACATCTTACCCCCCTCCCCCTTCCTCACCAAGTAAATTGTCATCCATGTGAGAAATATATTTAAAGAGGGAGAGCAATAATATTATCGATTTAAAATAATGATAATAATAATAATAATAATAATAATAATAATAATAATAATAATAATAATAATAATAATAATAATAACAATAATAATAATAATAATAATAATAATAATAATAATAATAATAATAATAATAATAATAATAATAATAACAATAATAATAATAATAATAATAATAATAATAATAATAATAATAATAATAATAATAATAATAATAATAATAATAGCAATTATAATAAATTTGCAAGGGGTAAAAGTTGCAAAATATTACTTTTATTCAGAAAGATGAGATCACAAACATATTTTATGCTATGTCTGAAAATACAAAATACAAAAACAGTGAAACTACTTCAATAAAATCCCTACTGCTGAAGTAACAAGTCAACATAATTCCATTTTAATAGTGCGGCAGCATTCAGCTTGTCCTTATGATTATTAATTTGCTGTTTCAGGAGAGGAAGTGTGATTGTGGTCGTGTCTCTTCTTTAGTAATTATGTGATTCTTCGTCTTGTTTGTGTTCCCGAGTGTTAAGTATGTGTATGTCTGTATGTGTTCTTGTGTGTTAAGAGCGTATTTGTTTGTGTATTCGTGTGTTTAGTACGTACGTGTTTGCGTATTTGTGTATGTTAAGTATATGTTTATGTTCGTGAGTACTTAGTACGGGTGTGTTTGTGTGTATTCATGTCTGTTTATTATATACTTGTTGTACGTGTTGATATGAGTTCGTGGGAGTTAAGTGCTTACATGTCTGTGTTTTGATTAGGGCTTCCGTGTCAGGGGAGTTTCGTCGTTATTATTAATTATTAGTTGTTTAAGCTTGTGTTGAGGCGCGGCCCTGTTTATTACCTCACGACCTTCTCAAGTGACTTTATTCTGGAGTGGTAACATGTTTTGTTTGAAGTGAAGCGATTCTTACCGTCATCCCAGCCTTTCTGCAACACCTCCCTTACCTTAGTGCAACACATCCCTACGTTACCTTAGTGCAACACCTCCCTACCTTACCTTAGGAAAACACCTACCTACATCATCTAAATGCAGCACCTTGCCTTCATGCAACACCTTATCTAGCCTCAGTGTCTCACATCACTGTTTCTCTTCACTACCTTTCCTTTGTGCAACACTTCCCTACCTTACCTTAATGCAACACCTTACCTTGCCTTAGTGAACCATTTTACCTTAGTTCAACACTTCCTTATCTTGCCTCAGGGCTTCACGTCACTGTCTCTTATGTCTCTCTGTCTCTTATCTCACTTCTCTGAGCACAAACATGGGCGTTTTTTTTCTTTTCAGGACCGTAATCCCACATCTCCATTAAAAAATGTTGCACCTGCAGTTTCTCCTAAATTTAAAGCATGCATCGTAAAAAAAAAAAAACATAAGAACCTGAACTCCAAAAAATTTTTAATATAGCTTTCCTAAGATGGTGGTTTACAAAATACCTGTGTTTCATTATCTCTTAAATTTACTTTTTTTTTATCCTTGAAAATATGTGGAGTCACAACAAACATTTTGGAGAGGAAAACTTTAACGATGCTTCGACCTTTCCTGTACCATTATCGGGGTTGAACCCTTGTGACCTGGTAATGGTCCAGGACCAACGGAAACATCGTTTAAAGATTCCTTTTCCTAGTGTGGTTTGTTGTTCCAGCCACGGTATTGCGACACCTTGTGCTTGGTTTTTAGGGAACTTGACGGATTCCTCTACACTATTCTAAAACTTGCTAATCGTGTACCTTTTAACGTTTTGTACCATCAGTCGCGTACCCCTTCGTACAGATGTTGAAAAATAACCTTACACATGACTTCCGATGTAAAAAAAAATATACCCAGTTTTAGGGTTACGAGAATTCACTGTATATGAATGTATAGCAAAATCTTGGCTTATTCATACATAAATTGCTACAGTGAACAATTATATACAACATGTGTGTGTGTGTGTGTGTGTGTGTGTGTGTGTGTGTGTGTGTGTGTGTACTCACCTAGTTGTACTCACCTAGTTGTACTCACCTTGTTGAGGTTGCAGGGGTCGAGTCCAAGCTCCTGGCCCCGCCTCTCCACTGGTCGCCACTAGGTCACTCTCCCTGAACCATGAGCTTTATCGTACCTCTGCTTAAAGCTATGTATGGATCCTGCCTCCACTACATCTCTTCCCAAACTATTCCACTTCGTGACTACTCTGTGGCTGAAGAAATACTTCCTAACATCCCTGTGATTCATCTGTGTCTTCAGCTTCCAACTGTGTCCCCTTGTTGCTGTGTCCAGTCTCTGGAACATCCTTTCTTTGTCCACCTTGTCAGTTCCTCTCAGTATTTTGTAAGTAGTTATCATGTCCCCCCTATCTCTCCTGTCCTCCAGTGCCGTCAGGTTGATTTCCCTTAACCTCTGGTGGCCTGGTGGTTAACGCTCTCGCTTCACACGGTGAGGGCCTGGGTTCGATTCCCAGCCAGAGTAGAAACATTGGACGTGTTTCTTTCCACCTGTTGTCTATGTTCCCCATCAGTAAAATGGGTACCTGGGTGTTAGTCGACTGGTGTGGGTCGCATCCTGGGACATTGACCTAAGGAGGCCTGGTCACAGACCTTGCCGCGGGGGCGTTGACCCCCGGAACTCTCTCCAGATAAACTCCAGATAAACTCTCCTCGTAGGACATACCTCTTAGCTCTGGGACTAGTCTTGTAGCAAACCTTTGCACTTTCTCTAGCTTCTTTACATGCTTGGCTAGGTGTGGGTTCCAAACTGGTGCCGCATACTCCAATATGGGCCTAACGTACACGGTGCACAGGGTCCTAAACGACTCCTTATTAAGATGTCGGAATGCTGTTCTGAGGTGTGCCAGGCGCCCATATGCTGCAGCAGTTATTTGGTTGGTGTGCGCTTCAGGAGATGTGCCTGGTGTTATACTCACCCCAAGATCTTTTTCCTTGAGTGAGGATTGTAGTCTCTGGCCCCCTAGACTGTACTCCGTATGGGGTCTTCTTTGCCCTTCCCCAATCTTCATGACTTTGCACTTGGTGGGATTGAACTCCAGGAGCCAATTGCTGGACAAGGTCAGCAGCCTGTCCAGATCCCTTTGTAGTTCTGCCTGGTCTTCGATCGAATGAATTATTCTCATCAACACGTCATCTGCAAACAGTGACACCTCAGAGTTTATTCCTTCTGTCATGTCGTTCACAAATACCAGTAACAGCACTGGTCCTAGGACTGATCCCTGTGGGACCCCGCTGGTCACAGGTGCCCACGCTGACACATCGCCACGTACCATTACTCGCTGCTGTCTTCCTGACAAATATTCCCTGATCCATTGTAGTGCCTTCCCTGTTATCCCTGCTTGGTCCTCCAGTTTTTGCACTAATCTCTTGTGTGGTACTTTGTCAAACGCCTTCTTGCAGTCCAAGAAAATGCATTCCACCCACCCTTCTCTCTCTTGTCTTACTGCTCTCACCTTGTCATAGAACTCCAGTAGGTTTGTGACACAGGATTTCCCGTCCCTGAAACCATGTTGGGTGCTGTTAATGAGATCATCCCATTCTAGGTGTTCCACCACTCTTCTCCTGACAATCTTCTTCATGACTTTGCATACTATACATGTCAGTGACACTGGTCTGTAGTTTAGTTCTTCATGTCTGTCTCCTTTTTTAAAGATTGGGACTACATTTGCTGTCTTCCATGCCTCAGGCAATCTCCCTGTTTCGATAGATGTATTAAATATTGTTGTTAGGGGTACACATAGCGCCTCTGCTCCCTCTCTCAGGACCCATGGAGAGATGTTATCTGGCCCCATTGCCTTTGAGGTATCTAGCTAACTCAGAAGCCTCTTTACTTCTTCCTCGGTTGTGTGTACCGTGTCCAGCACCTGGTGATGTGCCACACCTCTCCGTCCCTATGGAGCCCCTTCTGTCTCCTCTGTGAACACTTCTTTGAATCTCTTGTTGAGTTCCTCACATACTTCACGGTCATTTCTTGTTGTCTCTCCTCCTTCCTTCCTTAGCCTGATTACCTGGTCCTTGACGGTTGTTTTCTTCCTGATGTGGCTGTGTAACAGCTTCGGGTCAGATTTGGCTTTCGCTGCTATGTCGTTTTCATATTGTCTTTGGGCCTCCCTTCTTATCTGTGCATATTCGTTTCTGGCTCTACGACTGCTCTCCTTATTCTCCTGGGTCCTTTGCCTTCTACATTTCTTCCATTCCCTATCACACTTGGTTTTTGCCTCCCTGCACCTTTGGGTAAACCATGGGCTCATCCTGGCTTTTTCATTATTCCTGGTACCCTTGGGTACAAACCTCTCCTCAGCCTCCTTGCATTTTGTTGCTACATATTCCATCATCTCATTAAGTGGCTTACCCACTGAACCCCGTTCAGGAAGTTCCTCATTCCTGTATAGTCCCCTTTCTTGTAGTTTGGCTTCATTCGTCCTGGCCTTCCTGCTTCTCCCTCCACTTGTAGCTCTACTGTGTATTCGTGTGTATTCTGTGTGTGTGTGTTAGTTACCATTTTGTCCTAGTGTGTATGTATGTGTGTGTGTGTATGTGTGTGTGTGTGTGTGTGTGTGTGTGTGTGTGTGTGTGTGTGTGTGTGTGTGTGTGTGTGTGTGTGTGTGTGTGTGTGTGTGTATGTGTGTGTCGAGCTTGGACTCGACCCCTGCAACCTCAACTAGGTGAGTACACACATTGTGTTCCGATTAAAAAAAATTAATTTACGGAGAGCATTAGCAAGGCTCGTAAGTGTAATTATCTAGGCGTAATTAAATAGTTGATTTGTGTGGGTTGAGCTTAAGCTCTAGAACTCGCTTCTTAATTTCCACGTGTCCACAATAAAGATAAGTTGCATAATGTTCGCAACGTTTCTCATCCCAGGTTACATTCCATGTCCAGTCTTCTCCTGCCCTTGCTTATTTTAATTACTCTGCACTTATCACTATTGGATGCAAGTAGGAACTTAATTGGTCATGTTTGTGTATGTATATAAGCATCTCTGTTTGTTAGTCTCTGTTTTTCTCGTTTCCTCAGTGTGTGTGTGTGTGTGTGTATTGTGTAAATGTGGCATCTGTGGGCCACTTTCATCAAGGAATTCCCATCAGGGTAGTAATGTGGACCTGACGTTAAGTGCCGGGACGAGTGAGCGAGGCGCTCGTCAGCTGGGATTCTTCAGTGTGACGTCGGCTGTGTAATGATTGTATTGATTGTCCAACACTCGGATGCTGCAGCCAAGATTGTGAAGCTGTGAAAAATTATAAGGGTAAAGAAAAAGAGTACGAAGTAATAAAATAATGAAAAAGAGGAATAATAATAAAAATAATAATAATAATAATAATAATAATAATAATAATAATAATAATAATAATAATAATAATAATAATAATAATAATAATAATAATAATAATACAGAACGCAGGTAATTGGATGGAAATACCTCGTCTATAAATATGTTTAATAACTTTGGTTACGTCACACTTCCCTGTCTAAAATCTACTTTGGCTGGAAAATTTCCTTCTTTCCTGCATACCCCTAACCTAAGCCTCGCTATCCACATACGACCAAATTTTTGCTTAAAGTAACCTACCACCTATTCCATACATTTGCAGCTTCTGGCTCATTGCTTGCGTATCCACTCTGTTCTGTTCTGTGTGTGTAAATATTTCATTATCCCCTTTAATTGTTCCCGTCCCAGATCTTTGCACTAGGAATGTGCCAAAGTATTGGGGTCGGTATCGGCGGGTATCAGCCATTTTTATTATATCGGTAATTTTTAAAAACCAGCAGATATAAGCTGATACTTTTTTAAAATATTAATATCATATGTTTGCTTTATAGTGAGATAATTACTCTCTCTCTCTCTCTCTCTCTCTCTCTCTCTCTCTCTTTCTATCGGCAAGTGCCTTTGACAGCCAGTAACTAACACAACAGGTCAAGCGAGAGTAATAATACTATCTTCCAAAAGTAATTAAGTTATTAATATTTAACTTACGTGCGTTATTTAAAACTTATTGTACAATTAACATTCCTTATATATTGAACATAATCATTATAATTTAAAAAATGAAGGAATATAGGAAATATATCGCTACCGGCCGAAAAAATGGGCATCTGCCAAAATTTTGGTTTCGTCCCATCCTTACTTAGCACTATTGCTTAGTGGTTCATAGTGTTATACAGCGTGTAATTAATACAAATAACTCCTTATAGAGTCATCCGTAATTTTCAGATGCCAGCGGATGCCTCGGTCATCACGTGACCTAAACCCGCTACAGAGAAAAATTTCATACAATCACTATTCATGTTCCTAGACCAAAAATGTGAGGCGGGAGGAGCGGCAATTAAAGAAAATGATTGATATTAATTCTGGAAAAAAAAAAAACTTTGTTCGTCATATCCCAGGTTAATTTATGTTAATGAAGAAGAATTACAGCTCATATTATCTGTGTTCCGTTTGCTATTGTAATTACCGGCCCCTCAGTGGTGGTAATAAGTGTTGACAGCGCCATTAGTTCTGGCAACCAGCTCCATGATAACGTATGTTCCTGTTTTATGAGTCGGGTATTATGCAGCAGCTGTCACACTATCTCAGTGCTCCTGTACTTCACTATTTTGACCATATCTACAATTTACTGTATTCTAAATGCATTTGATGTATCTATAATTAATTTTGATTAGATGTATAAATAGTGGAGATGTTGTTATATATAGTGCGGATGGAGATGGTTGTGATTAATTAGAATGATAATTGTGATGATAGAGACAATGATCATTGTCATGTAATCATTGTGATGATGAAGATAGTGACCAATATAAAGATGGTGATTTTGATGATGTAGATGGCTACAGTGGAGGGAGGAAAGGAAGGGGTGAAGGAGGAGGGAGGGAGGGAGGGAGGGAGGGAGGGAGGGAGGGAGGGAGGGAGGGAGGGAAGGAAGAAGAGAGGGAGGGACAAGGGTGAAACATTTATTACATTATTTTTAATTAATGAAAAGTGTCACAGCCAGTGAAGGCTGGGGAAGTGCTGTCCTCTGTCGAAGGTTTTACGAACTATCCTCTCAAGCCACACCGGAGTTCACGGTCTCCTCACTTAAACGATAAAGTTGGCTATGCGTTTCTTTCCCAATTCCGATAAAGGAAACCAAAAAAAAAAATCGACCTTAAAATTAAAATACTCAGGAACCAGACTACCATACTCACTGTTTCCTGACGTAAAACAAGAAAAAATGTCTGCTTTTGTACAAATGATGCTAAAAGTCTTTCAGATTAACTCATCAAAGATGGATGGTAACTGCAGCTGAGGACAGTGTCTGTACGTCAGTGGTAGACAGATCGGACAAGATGGAAGGAAATTACTCCAGAAGACGCAAATCAAAGTTTCTGGGTGTACACACGTATGAGAGGCAGTAACTTTTAGCTAGTGTGAATGAGTCGCTAAGATGGAACACAGTAAACCACCTCAAGTGTCACTGAAAGCAAGAATCTATTTTTAGAGAGCTAGGATTAATTAATATTGAAAGTTTATTGCAATGAAGACTGGAAGAGAGGCGGAGATCATGTTATCTTCTCGTGCCTAATCTTTGAGTTCGATTGAAAGATAACTCTAAATGTACCTAATCTTTATTGAATTCTGGAGCTTGCTGTTCTTCCAGTATTTGGGAAATTGAGCAATGAAAGTAAGTTCGCAATATAAGGTCATTAATCTCGCATGTCTATACCTGGGAACAGGAAGTCAGAAAATTCCAAAAAAAAAAAAATCCATCAATAGGTACTACGACGCGCTTCATAAACCTTTTACGAGAGTCGTGATGCAGAAATGTGCGAGGCTCCGAGGGGAATATCTTGCGTAACTCAGGTTAACATGGACTTTACTCAGGCTCGCTGATGCCTTCCACAACTATGATCACATTTTAGAAGCACTCAAAGAAAAGCAATATACTTCAGATGACATATCAAACTTGGAGATGGCCCTCTGATGATACTCGCTCTGGCTTACACAGCATCAAATAAGTGTAGAGATTATAACTTGAGTATTAGACGCTACATGTTCACCTCTAACAGGAAAGTACAAGTAGGTTTTTACCAGACAGTCAAATTCCGGTATCGTAAAATTTTTCTCCACAGAGGCCAACATTTTCTTACACGTTGGTCGGCTACGTGTCGAGAAGGACGAGTGCTGTGCGAGGAACCTCAAGAAAAAGCAAAAGCATATATACAATAATTTTTATGTTCATGGAAATGCTAAACCCATTATAGCCATACAGCGCTTGGGGACTTCGAGGTAGTCAGGTCTAATCCAAGGTAAAGTTGAATAGCTTCATTTCCTTGGATCAAGAGTCCTTCACATTAGGGGATTATTGAAGTCATTTCATGGTATCCATCACTTGGAAGGGATGGTACCCTCGTCATAGTGAAAGGCTTTTGATCAGAGGAAATACAGCCGATTTAGTCACATTTCTCGAATATAACATGAATCTACCATCCCTCTGGAGAATTTTCCCGTTATACGTTTTTCGAAATGTGATTCATGACCTCAGAACTGAAACGAGTTACGGACTTGAGTTGTGAAATGCTAAAAGTTTCTGAATTATTTTGAATCTCAAAGGAACAAGGTGTTGTTTATAGCTGTAATTGTTAAGATAGTAGGAAATTGTTTCGGTAGCTAATAATTGTAAAGGTAGCATTAAATTATCAATGTAGCATTAAATTGTTAAGGGTGCAGTAAATTGTTAAGGCAGTAATAAATTCTTAGGGTAGCAGTAAATTCTTAGGGTTCGAAGTGCTGAATAATCAAAGGGGTCTAATGAATTGAACGTCATGCCAATCATTCATCGTATTCCAGGAGTTGGAAAATATATAACCAAGTAATCTGGAAATATCTCCAAAATACAGGTAAATGAATTGTGTTAAATCATAAGTATTTTGTATGACTCTGCCATAGTCGTGAGCTAATTGTTGGTAAGAGGAATAAGAGACGACCTGCGAGGCCAAAAGGAGGTGCCCAAAAATAGACTGATTAATTAGGTGATCAAAGGCTGATTATTTGCTTAGGCTGAACAAAGGTCGAGCTTATTATGAGAGGAAAATTAATATCTGTGGACGAGGACATAAATGGGTGAAGGTTGTAAAGAGATGAACGGACTCTCTCTCACATGCGCGTGAGCGCAAGCAGCTGCCACTGGGTTACCGGTGATATATACTCTTGATCAAGAACCCACGGGCTTACCAGTGGTATAGGCTCTTGATAAAATCAGTGTCTTATCTGAGTTTTACACTCATGGTTGAAAACTCACTGGATTACCGGGGATAAACACTCATGAACTAGCAACTATTGGCAAACCGGCAGTAAACACGTGCTATACAAGCAACCACTGGCTTACCTGTACTATACAAGTAACCACTGGCTTACCTGTACTATACAAGTAACCACTGGCTTACCTGTACTATACAAGCAACCACTGGCTTACCTGTACTATACAAGTAACCACTGGCTTACCTGTACTATACAAGTAACCACTGGCTTACCTGTACTATACAAGCAACCACTGGCTTACCTGTACTATACAAGCAACCACTGGCTTACCTGTACTATACAAGCAACCACTGGCTTACCTGTACTATACAAGCAACCAGTGGCTTACCTGTACTATACAAGTAACCACTGGCTTACCTGTGCTATACAAGCAACCACTGGCTTACCTGTGCTATACAAGCAACCACTGGCTTACCTGTACTATACAAGCAACCACTGGCTTACCTGTACTATACAAGCAACCACTGGCTTACCTGTACTATACAAGTAACCACTGGCTTACCTGTACTATACAAGCAACCACTGGCTTACCTGTGCTATACAAGCAACCACTGGCTTACCTGTACTATACAAGCAACCACTGGCTTACCTGTACTATACAAGCAACCACTGGCTTACCTGTGCTATACAAGCAACCACTGGCTTACCTGCGCTATACAAGCAACCACTGGCTTACCTGTACTATACAAGCAACCACTGGCTTACCTGTGCTATACAAGTAACCACTGGCTTACCTGTACTTTACAAGCAACCACTGGCTTACCTGCGCTATACAAGCAACCACTGGCTTACCTGTACTATACAAGCAACCACTGGCTTACCTGTGCTATAAAAGTAACCACTGGCTTACCTGTACTATACAAGCAACCACTGGCTTACCTGCGCTATACAAGCAACCACTGGCTTACCTGTACTATAAAAGCAACCACTGGCTTACCTGTGCTATACAAGCAACCACTGGCTTACCTGTACTATACAAGCAACCACTGGCTTACCTGTGCTATACAAGTAACCACTGGCTTACCTGCGCTATACATGCAACCACTGGCTTACCTGCGCTATACAAGCAACCACTGGCTTACCTGTACTATACAAGCAACCACTGGCTTACCTGTGCTATACAAGTAACCACTGGCTTACCTGTACTATACAAGCAACCACTGGCTTACCTGCGCTATACAAGCAACCACTGGCTTACCTGTACTATACAAGCAACCACTGGCTTACCTGTGCTATACAAGTAACCACTGGCTTACCTGTACTATACAAGCAACCACTGGCTTACCTGCGCTATACAAGCAACCACTGGCTTACCTGTGCTATACAAGTAACCATTGGCTTACCTGCGCTATACAAGCAACCACTGGCTTACCTGCGCTATACAAGCAACCACTGGCTTACCTGCGCTATACAAGCAACCACTGGCTTACCTGTGCTATACAAGCAGTCAATGGTTTTCCTGAACTGTATACACACACACACACACACACACACACACACACACACACACACACACACACACACACACACACACACACACACACACACACACACACACACACACACACACACACACACACACACACACACACACACACACACACACACACACACACATACACACACACACACACATACACACACACACACACACACACACACACACACACACACACACACACACACACACACACGCACACACACATACACACACACACACACACACACACACACACACACACACACACACACACACACACACACACACACACACACACACACACACACACACACACACACACACACACATACTGCAATATACTTAAGATTGCACAGGAAAAAGATTTTATTCTAATCTCAAACAGTTTCTGAGTCCTATCAACAAAATGTCTGCCTTTTTCATCACCATTCCTTATCTCACCTAACTTTACCTCACTTTATCCTCACCTCCCATCACAACACCCATTAAACATAATATCCACTAGCTCTCTTTATAGCTCAAGTTCACATAAGCCTCTCCTTGAATCAGACAAAAATAGATTTCTTAACTTCCCACGATGTTCTCCATGGAACAAAAATATGTTATTTAGATCTCAACGAATCATCTAAAATATAGAATTTTCTTTTGCTTCTTTAAGTCACCCATTTGAAGTAGACTATACTGCCAGTGTTTTTATATTACTGGGAATAAGTTAAAATTTAAGGTGATGTCGTGTTCATCAGTCTTACCCGCATGTCACATTTTACGCCGAGTAAAATCTCATCCCCTTCAACTAATTTTTATTGTGTATTTTCCTTACTTAACTAACTTAAGGTGCTTTATCATATTTTATGTTACACTACACTTCTACCACATCCTGTCTACCTGCCTTTACCAGCACTGTAGACCTCTACTCTAGCAACTTTAATACCACCTGTAAATTTCCTCAAACCACATCTCTATACCATCACCTTAGACCTCTAGCAATGTCATTGTGCACTGGTAAACCATTTTATGAATACTCAAAACCGCTGGTATACTACAGTAATAATGATTAAAAATAACGATCGCGACGGGATATACACAAAGAAATGTTTATCTCAATGTGTGTCTGAAAATGCTTAAAAAAACAGTTTATCATTAATGCGATCTCCTTCTGGATGTATAAAAATAGAATACATATGTAGGTTCACCAAGAAGTGTGTGTTTCTTACTATATATACGATAAGATTATATTTCAATCACAATATTTGGGTTTTGAGTATCGTTGACTGGTGGTGGGCAGGCTAGGTGTACTCCTAATAACTTTCCTGCACTCGTAAATAAACCAGCCAACTAACCAATGGCTACGCAAGCAAGTAAGGGTGCACTTCATGTCAACAAATAACGGCGAACTGACATGTCGACGTTCATCTACTGTGAATAAATTCATATAGTTCCGTGTGTTTACCTAAACTGTCATGAGGATAGTTTGCACTATAAACATATTCACTAAAACAAATGCCAGAGATATGAAAGACAAAGAATCAAGTGTCAATATTTAAGGAAGGGGAGAGGCCGGTTGTACATGAATTGCAGGCCATTGTCGCTGATATTTATATATACGGTAAGAAAACAAAATGACCAGGTGAACAGAGGCCACAAACCTCGGTGTAAGGATGTTTCTGGGCATTTTGCAAGAGCACCACAACCGAACTACTGCTTCTGCTAATCTAAGATTAGCTTTCAAAATCTTGAGAGTCACTCATGACTATATGTACGCCGTGTCAGGCCTATGTTAGAGTATATATAACCAGCATGGTACCCATAACTAGTCCTAGAGCTAAGGGGACTAAAAGAACTTAACCAGATCACATAGCGACTAAGAGGAGCGTATTTTGACCATAAATTAGTGTAACATGTCCCACAGAGATCGTTATGTGTTGTGTAATTGGTAAAAGAAAATAACTAACGTAGCCTAACATAACCCAACATAATTAATCATAGCCTAACGTAACAGAACTTAACTTCATTATCGGTAGAAATTAAACAAGCGTGCCTTTGTTTACGTTCACTGTTATAAACCAGATGTGTTGACCGACTCGAAAAGTAATCGTTAATTGATCCTGATGCGACATTCGAACCAAAATAAAAATATGATTCTTGCAAATATTTCTGAAAATAATGACTTGCACAAGACGCATTGTAAAACACAGTAATATCTAAGTTCCGCCGAGGACCAACATTCAGTAGTAGCCAAAAAGACATGATATCACTGTACAAAATACTTAAAAGTACTAATAAGCAGACATGGAAGGAAAAGACTGTTCGTGTGGCAAGAAAGAGGTACACCAGAGCACAGCTGAATCTGAGACACAGCGCTGTCAAGAATTATAAGTACAGCGACAGGTTGGTAAGGAAGTGGAAGTACCTGGACGAAGGGAATTATGGAGGCAGGCTTCATACATAGCTTTATAAATTGGATGTAACTGAGTCCATGAAGCTAAGCTGGAAAGAAACCAGTCATGGTTAGATGAAAAGAGGGGCCTACAGCTTTGCCTGACCTTTCGCAAATGTAAATGGGTTCGTACACAGCTGGCCAGGCTGTGTACGAGTTTCGTAAACTAAAGTTGCGTACTCTAGCGCTTCACACATGCGATTTAACCCAAATGATTTACATGCGCTACTCTGTGTGAATGTAATTTGCATACGTGATTTGCATGCGGATTTCCGCCTCGAACGAATTAAATGCATTCACAACGTTAGGTTTGTGAATTTTAAAAAAGATTTCCTGTTGTATTCCAGCGTGAGAGAAATCTTCCTTTCAACTGTAGTATTTGTATATTTGTGAGAGTACTCACCTACTTGTAATCGCCTGTTTGTGGTTTCAGCTGTCGAGGCTCAGCTCTTGGCCCAGTCTCTTGCCTCTTGCTGGATATACTTCCTCCTAGTCTCGTGGGTTCTGTCACACCAGTTCTTAGCGAACCCTGTCTCAGTTCCTTCAGATTATTTACTCTTAGGGCTGAAGAAACCTCTGTGATATTTAACATCCAACTGTGACCCGTTTTTTTAGCCTGACGAACATTTTACCCCTGCTCCCCCTATCGAGTTCTCTGCGTGTGTCGTTATCATGTCTCCCTAGTTTTTCTGTTCTCTAATGTCATCAGGATCGTTTTCTTTAACCTCTCCTAATAGTTTATTCCCCATAACTCTGGGACTAATATCACTTCATTCCCCAGCTTTTTCTCAAGTTTCTTAACATAGGTGAGGGCTCCATGCTGGTGCTTCATACTCCAGTACGAGTCTGATGTACGTTGCTTATGGAGCAATGAATGTTAAGATTTCTGAAGACTGCTTTTTTATTTACCAGATGATGAACGTCTGCAGAGGTCATTTCGTTTATGTATGTCACTTGTAACATGCTTGGCACTATGCTCACATCTAGGTCTTTCTCCCTGAGTGAAGTCTACAGCCTTTATCTTCCTAATGTATACTGAAATTTCTGGTGTTCTTTCCCCTTTCCCAATTTTTGTAACTTAGTTTTTCATGGTATCGTTCAGCGCCTGAGGAATGGGGGGATATAATCAGGTTTGACCCAAAGGGACGGGTAGCTGCAGTTCCTTGGATCAGGAACCCTCTAGCCGGTCATGAAGAGCCTGGCGGTAATAAAGTAGACAGCGACTCCCCAAATCACTTGCGAGGAGTCGACTTGAGGCGCCAACACTCACATTACTGGCAGCGTCTTGAAGGAGTGAGCTGCTGGTGTCCACGATAATGTTCTTGTGAGAGTGATAAGACTTGTCCCTAGTCCCATTGGTGGAATGTTGGTGGCTCTGTTCCCACTGGTGGAAAGTTGGTGGCTCTGTTCCCACTGGTGGAAAGTTGGTGGCTCTGTTCCCACTGTTGGAATGTTGGTGCCCCTGTTCCCACTGGTGGAACGTTGGTGGCTCTGTTCCCACTGATGGAATGTTAGTGGCTCTGTTCCCACTGGTGGAACGTTGGTGCCCCTGTTCCCACTGGTGGAAAGTTGGTGGCTCTGTTCCCACTGATGGAATGTTGGTGGCTCTTTTCCCACTGGTGGAACGTTGGTGCCCCTGTTCCCACTGGTAGAACGTTGGTGGCTCTATTCCCACTGATGGAATGTTGGTGCCCCTGTTCCCACTGGTAGAACGTTGGTGCCCCTGTTCCCACTGATGGAACGTTGGTGTCTGATTAGAAAAATTTTGACACCTGCTGATTTTCGATTTTTTTTCGAAAGTTTTCAATGCCAAGTTTCAATGAGGAGGAGGGGCTGGTCCCCGGAAAGTGTGATGTTTGTGTTTACCCTCTGAGGTGTCTCTTTAATAGTGATGGGAGGACACAGTCTTGTTTCTCCTTGGCTCGCCTCTCCACATCCACGCTGCTCCGCCCTCTGACAATTGTATTTGATCCCCCCTCCCCCCTCACTCTCTCTCTCTCTCTCTCTTTCTCTCCCTCCACACACACACACACCTCGTTCCATCATCACCAGAACGTGTCTTATAGACACACTTCTCCCAAACAAGTCGAGCCTTGCAACATTGCATGCCCTCTTCTCTCCTCTCAAAGATAATATAGTTAGGAGTCTATGATTTTCACAAACTTTGATGTTATTTTCTCCCCCCCCCTCGTCCCTAACCCTTAACGCTACAAATTTCTTAAAAGACAGAAGTTGAATCGCCTAGATACATTTTCTAAGACTCGCCAATTTTTTCCAGAATTTAATAATTTTAGTTTCTCCAATATTATCATTTCTAGAGAACTATAAAAAGTGAAGCTAATCGCACTACAGCTCTTCCACTTTTTTCATACCCTAACAACCACTTTCCCAGATTCAGTCCTCTGTCAATTTCAGTTTTCCCAGAAATAATCCAATAACTTCATCTCTAACTCACTGTTGCTCCTAACAGAAAGGGCTCAAAAAAAAAAAAAAAAAAAAAAAGCCATCCCTATAGACTAGCGAGTCTAGGCTCACTTTTTTGTGTATAATCGACGAGTGTCAGATGACGGGACTGCTGAACGAATCATTGATTCTGTAGTGAAATCCTAGGAGCTCTCACACATCTGAATGCCTTCTGGCACAGACACTTCCCTCAGCTGGATGACGTGTGGGTAAGTAGTGGATGACCACCGTGTGGGTGACATCACGCATCACCTGTTAAGAGTTGTTCTACCAGTTATTTCTTTCTTAATTCTCACAAGCAAAAACAAACACGAGACATAACTATATCACACTCCCAGAACTTTATTAACATATTAAGTTTATTTTATAAGATAAAAGTTTAAGTTTAATACAGTCTTACGGCGGTGTTTAAAAGAGAACGTTGTAGAATCGAACTCCATCCGTGAATTCAAATAAAACTGCTAAAATATCAATGGTACTGGGAAGGCTTTGCAACAATGGGTTTTATCGGGACCCAAGAGAAGCAACTTAATCTCCGTAAGCTCATTATTACTAATAAAACCACAAGGAAGCGCAAAATCAGCATGGTTATTACACGACATTTGATAAGGAAAGGGGAAGGTGGCTCTAATTCCTGTGAGTCCATTTACCAGCCTCAGCTTACCACTTTTCCTTGTAAGTATTATCAAACATAGACGTACACACCTAAAAGTACTTGTAAACATACGTCAAAAATTAAAAGAAAGTAATAAATGAAGTGTATTGTACTCTCACACAGCGTCGAAGCCTCGGTAAATGAATGCATTTCTTGACTAAATAAACATACTTTGCAGAATAAACTTTTCTTGGAACAACATTTTGATCTGTTTAGGTCATTATGAAGAACTGAAACTGACGAAATGTTGTCCTGTTACAATTTTTGTAAACCATTTCCAGCAGCACATCATCTCTAAAAACAACTCTGCCAAATGTCTAGGCTGTAAGTTTTAGTCTTTTGTTATACCCTTTTGTACCCTTGTTTGGAATCACAAGTCACTGATAGAAGGTTGCATCGCTCCGCGGTTCATCATCCTACCCATGCTGGAAATGCTGTAGTCTGCTGTCACCTATCATTCCACGAGTACTCAAAATTTTGCAGCCTGCCACAGACCCTGATCTTACGAGTACAAGAAATGTCCCAACCTGGTACATGATTTTCTTCCTACCAGTGCTGAAAATGTTTCAACTTGACACAGCAATTCCTCCTACCAGTGTTCTAATTGTTACAACCTGCCACGTTTCCTCATTCTGCGAGTACTGCAGATGTTGCATTCTGCCACAGCTCATCATCCTACAAGAGCTAGAAATGTTGCAACCTACCCCAAATCTTCATTCTACGAGTTCAAGAGCTACTGCAGTCTCCTAAAGCTCCTCTTCCCAGTGCCGGAAAGGTTGATACCTTCCACACCTAATCTGAAGAGTACTGCGAACATTGTTGCCTGTCACAGCTCCACCTTTTATGAATACTGTTAATGTTTCAGCCTGCCACAGCTATTAATTACAAGTACAGGAGATGTTTCACGCTGCAACAGTTCTTCATCCTCATGTCCGCTTAGTTCATTTTTTTTAGAGCCGTTACGTTGGTACTTCAGCACCCTCTAGGACCTCTTTGTGCTGCATAATAACCTCCGCAGTATATTTTTTGTGCTGCTTTCTCTTCAAACCTTCCCTGAGTGCTTTGTCTTGGTGTCCGCTGGAGGAGCTTGATCCTCGGGCTCGGCTCCCAGCTCAAGTACTGTAGCCTCTAAGATCAAGAAGATACTCCTCACACTAGTCTTGTGGAGTACTCGTGTTGTTGTATCTCTCATCACTCACTGCACGAATGTGCTTACATGTCATTTTTTTTACATGACACACATACAGCTTATAAAATAAAGTCTGAAATATTTTTATACCGTTTAGTTTGGAAGCTAAGAACTGTTATCCTACCTTATCAGATTCCAAGGCCTGGCCCTATCTAAGGTGCGCTGCAACCTGCGAGGATGATATCCCAAATCAGTTGGCTAACACATAAATTCATATTAACTGATTGGTGAAAATGTACAGCAGGTGTTAGGAAACTTGCCCATTCTTTTAATTAGCCATGTAGTGAGCAGTAGTCTTTGCTCACACCTGAGAATCAATTAGATGAATACATTCTACTGGAGGTCATAGCTCTTGAGTTTATTTAACGAATTCGTGGAAAAGATCAGAGTGCACGAATTTTCACAACTTTTATCAGATAAATTTATCAAAAGTCTCTTATGGTTTGTAATATGTTTTGATAAACTAAGATTGTCAAGACATTTGTGTTCTTAAAGAGCTTAAATTAGTACGTGTTTTGCAAATGGTGTTAATCGATTTACAAAATCACACAAGCAAATTAAGGAAGCATTTCCTTGTCTTAATTTGGTTTACTACCTACAAAATGGTCACTGTTAACTCAGTCATGGTTATCATCGTTATTGAGGTCTCTGCTGTTAAATTTACTCTCTTTCTCTCTCTCTCTCTCTCTCTCTCTCTCTCTCTCTCTCTCTCTCTCTCTCTCTCTCTCTCTCTCTCTCTCTCTCTCTCTCTCTCTCTCTCTCTCTCTCTCTCTCTCTCTAATCCTAAAAGCGCACTTAAAAGCAATTGTGATTGGGCACTTTTTTTTAATTAAAATGCAGTATCAATTGGGCATGCATTGAGTAAAAATTAATCTACCTTCGAATGAAACGAGAAACGAAAAATAAAATGGAGATTTTCCCTTGAAGCCATGGACTGGGACACGGGGAATAATACTATACACCGATGCCGCCTGCTGCACGAAAGAACGCACACGGGACCAAAAAAAAAATATTCCTGTCCACTTTTAGGAGAAACTACCGAGAAAACACCTTCGCCTGCCACACAGAGAAGGGAATACTGAAGAAATATTCCCTTTTGCCCTCGAGGAGAGAATACTGAAAAAAAAAACCTCCAGCCTTTAGGAGAGAGTATGTTGGAAAATATTCCTTTTTGCCACATGGAGGAAAGCTTACTAGAAAACAGTTCATCCTGCTATCAAAAGAAATCCAATTCAAGGCAACAAAGAGCAAAATCATTACAATGAAAAAAGCAAACAAGTCCGGCTACTTCACAAACAATGCCAAAGTCACAAGAGAAAGCTGAACAAACACAGGCTGTAATTAAAACTTGGGCGGGGGAAAGTGTTCAGGAGATCCTTGGAAACTGAAAGCTGTGGCAGAGAAGGTTACTGAGAGAGAGAGAGAGAGAGAGAGAGAGAGAGAGAGAGAGAGAGAGAGAGAGAGAGAGAGAGAGAGAGAGAGAGAGAGAGAGAGAGAGAGAGAGAGAGAGAGAGAGAATGAGAGCTTATTTATGTGAGAAAGGACTGATAAAGTAGAGAGAGTTGTAAAGAAGAAAAGATGGGGTGAGAATAGTGGTAGGGTGAGAATAGTGGTAGGGTGAGAATAGTGGTAGGGTGAGAATAGTGGTGTGGTAAGAACAGTGGTGGGGTGAGAATAGTGGTAGGGTGAGAATAGTGGTGGGGTAAGAACAGTGGTGGGGTGAGAATAGTGGTGGGGTGAGAATAGTGGTGGGGTGAGAATAGTGGTGGGGTGAGAATAGTGGTGGGGTGAGAATAGTGGTGGAGTGAGAATAGTGATGAGGTGAGAATAGTGGTGTGGTGAGAATAGTGGTGGGATGGTAATAATGGTGGGGTGAGAATAGTGGTGGGGTGAGAATAATAGTGATGGGGTGAGAACAGTGGTGGGGTGAGAACAGTGGTGGAGTGAGAATAGTGGTGGGGTGAGAATCGTGGTGGAGTGAGAACAGTGGTGGGGTGAGAATAGTGGTGGAGTGATAATAGTGGTGGGGTGAGAATCGTGGTGGAGTGAGAACAGTGGTGGGGTGAGAATAGTGGTGGAGTGAGAATCGTGGTGGGGTGAGAATAGTGGTGGGGTGAGAATAGTGGTGGGGTAAGAAAAGTGGTGGAGTGAGAATAGTGGTGGGATAAGAATAGTGGCGAGGTGAGAATAGTGGTGGAGTGAGAAGAGTGGTGGGGTGAGAACAGTGGTGGAGTGAGAAGAGTGGTGGGGCGAGAGGAGTCGTGAAGTGAAAAGAGTGGTAAAGTGAAAAGAGTGGTGAGGGTTAGAGGATGTGAGTTAAGGATATGTATATATCCTTAACTGAACACATCGACTGAACACATCGACTCCAGGCTGAGGGACAGATTACCTCAAACTCCTCCTCTCCTTACGCCTTTCTACTTTGTATTGGACTGATGAAGCCAGTGTGTCGAAACGTTTCCTGAATAAAGATTCCCATATGTTGCATAAGTGTCTCAATCTTCAACTTGTCGGTTTTTCAAACCATTCATCACACACAATAAATATATGTATATATATATATAAATATATATATATATATATATATATATATATATATATATATATATATATATATATATATATATATATATATGTGTGTGTGTGTGTATATGTAAATGTTATATGTATATATATATATATATATATATATATATATATATATATATATATATATATATATATATATATATAAGTCGTGCCGAATATGTAAAACGGGTCATTTAGCAAGAACTCATTTAAAATTAAGTCCTTTCTGAAATTTGCTCTTATACGTTTAAAGATATATTTTTTTAATTAATGTTAAGGTAAAAAAATTTAATTTTGCACCAAAAGAATCTTAAAAAACTTACCTAACCTTATTATAACAAGCGCAATTTATTTTACCCTAACCCAACTAAATATATTTTAGATTTGTTTACAATAATTTAATACTAAACAAACACAGTGAAATATATTTTTTTCGTTAGGTTCAGAATGATTTTGGCGAAATTATTGCATAAACAAATTTTCGGTTGTCCTATATGGCAAGATGATCGTTGCTATTTAAGCCAAGATCGCAAGTTCTGCCTATTCGGCACGACATATATATATACATATATATATATATATATATATATATATATATATATATATATATATATATATATATATATATATATATATATATATACATACATATATCGTACCGAATATGTAAAACTGGTCAATTAGCACGAACTCATTTACAGTTAAGTCCTTTCTAAAATTTTCTCTTATACGTTTAAAGATATATTTTTTTTCATTAATGTTAATGTAAAAATTTTTAATTTTGGTCCAAAAGAAGATCCGAAAATATGAAGACCTTCCCCCTTGCTATAACTTCATTCCAATAGGGTCGGAGACCCTTGGAGCATGGGGCAAGTGTGCTCTAAAGTTCCTCAAAGAGCTAGGTGAAAAGCTCATCATAGAAACCAAGGACCACAGGGCGACCAGCTTCCTCTTTCAGAGACTCAGTGTTGCGATCCAGAGAGGAAATGCCTGCAGCATTCTGGTCACGCGGCCCACAGCAGGGGAGCTGGACGAAGTATTCAAGATGTAGCTCTGAGTTACCTATGTTGTTTTACTTTCTGTTGTATTTTTGTGAATGTTTGGCCAATGTATTTTGTCTTTATATATATATATATATATATATATATATATATATATATATATATATATATATATATATATATATATATATATATATATATATATATATATATATATATATATATATATATATATATCGTGCCGAATAGGCAGAACTTGCGATCTTGTCTTAAATATCAACGCTCATCTTGCCATATAAGACAAGTGCAAATTTGTGTAAGCAATAATTTCGTCAAATTTATTCTGAACCTAACGAAAAAAATATATTTCATTGTGTTTGTTTAGTATTAAATTATTGTAAACAAATCTAAAATATATATTTAGTTGGGTTAAGCTAATATAAATTGCACTTGTTATAATAAGGTTAGGTAAGTTTTCTAAGATTCTTTTGGTGCAAAATTAATTTTTTTTACATTAACATTAATGAAAAAATATATCTATAAACTTACAAGAGAAAATTTTAGAAAGGACTTAATTTTAAATGAGTTCTCGTTAATTGACCAGTTTTACATATTCGGCACGATGTATATATATATATATATATATATATATATATATATATATATATATATATATATATATATATATATATATATATATATATACATATATATATATATATATAGAGAGAGAGAGAGATCGCAGTCAGCAGGATTGGAGCCCACTACACTAAGACAGGCAATGCTCCCAAGTGACGCTCTTCCCCACTCGGCCACAAATGCCTGGTGTACAAGCCATGTTTCTTCCCAGCCCCGGCACATCAATAGGTTTCAAGCTATTTCATTATCCAGTATATATATGTATCCCTTCTGAGTCTTTGTAATGTTTGTTTTAATCAAGAAACGTTGTCAAAATAAATTGTCACATTAGTTGCATATGTGTCCATTTACCTAACAGTTCCAGGTCAGCTGGGCTGTGGATCATACATTTGACTTCATGCTGCCATAAGCAACAGTCTTGTTGATCAGGTCTTGATCCACCAGGAGGCATGGTTACCTGGCCCCAGGGGCGTCGGCCCCTGGAAACACACATGAGGCTCTTAAAAGTTGCTTAAAAGTTTCGAAACTTTATCCCCGACACTATGGAAATTTGCCATCAAGTCGATTGGCAATGGACTCCTCCACTCTGCCCCTCGTCGCACTACACACAAATTCCCTCTGCGCACCACTTCCTCAGGGATACAAAAAAATGGCTGTTGGCTGTAAGAGCAGTGATTCATGTTACTCCGTCGAAGGAAAATCAAGCTTCTACTACTCCCTCTGCTGAAGGACTTAAAGGTTTTGCTCTTCATACAGTTACAACAACGATTACGAGTGATTTAAACTTGATTGTTTGTCGGAAACTTAGTCAATGAGCTTGTTCTAGACGTTCCTAGAAGCAATCCCTGAAACACGCGATAGTGATTGCCTGTTTATGCAGACTTTAATTAATTAAGCCAACGGGTGAGGAATGCTTTCCTGGAAGTAACTACTGGAATATGCACATCGTTTTTGCAGACTTGAGAAACACTGCATAACGGTAACTGGATGTTTAATTGATCCTCAACTGGATATGGAGCTTTTTCTTAGCTTTATTCTATGGGAGAAAAGATAGGGAGTCGTTTGGTAGTCGGTCAGTGGAGGGCCAGTCCACGGCCAGAAGACTGTCAGACCATAGCCAAAAGACCAAGATGGATGGATGTGTCAAGGGGTCCAGGGATTGCCCCTAAGATCTAGAGATGTCACTATCAGCGACGCTGAGTGACGATGCGATCAACACAGCCGAGGTCAAAATGGATGGCTTGCCAGACGGGGACATCACAGGCAGTCACATGAAGGATCTGTTGATGCCGTGGGGAGCCCCAACGATTACAGAATTTTATATATTTTTTATTTTGCTTTTTATTTCTTATTTTTCCTCATTTTTTTTTGGGGGGGGAGGGGGGAGGGGAGGAAAGGGACGAGAAAGGCCTAGTGGTGGAAGTATGACAAAGGCGACAAAGTTAGGCTCTTAACTGCGCCTTAATCAACTATTTAATGGGAGATGGTGGTTTCTACCATATATAAAGTGTGAGGGCGACAGCTAGAGGGTTGTTCAGGTGTCGTTCAGTGGATGTCCAGACTATGTCCAGCGAACACCAACACCTCTACTAGTGGATGGACAGACTTTCGCAAGTTATCACCTAGCAACATCCAGTAGGAGGAGTTGGGACGGCCAGAATGACGATGGCTAGGATACAATAACAACACTGTCCGCAGTACAGAAGTGACAGTGATAGCAGTGCATGCTAACTTTTGTGATTATTACCAAATGAATATTTAAACAAAGTGAAAATACTTATGTAAGTATTTACGTTTCCAGTGATGAGAACAATGAGGATGAAATGATAAATTTAACATACAACTATTGTATTAAGTGTGATTTATTACTTAAAGTGTAAGCTGCCTAAACCATTAAAACTATCGCTCTGCCTTTTATTGCAGTGATTGCAGATGCGCGACATCAATTCCAGAATATGGAATAATAATAATAATAATAATAATAATAATAATAATAATAATAATAATAATAATAATAATAATAATAATAATAATAATAATAATAATATTGCCTCTCACAGACCACCCGTCAGTATGTTCACCCCCTCGCAATTGCCATTCAAGCCTAAAGTAGCATCGCTACATCTCTCCAAAACTCCCCACACAGAAAAATCTCTCCACATTTCTCCTTGAACACCAGCCTCAACTTCAGTTACATGACATATAAGCAATAATTCCGAGGTAAATGAACGAATGGGCATAGTGACGAAACTAACAGGAATAACACAAAGTACAATATTTCCTGCAAGCTACCAAGTAGAAAGGAATTCTGAAATTGGTGGAGTGTCGTTGTTGATCGTGTGTATGTCGAGCTTCAAGGAAGGTCAGCTCATATCTTGTTCAAAAGCGAAACCAGAAGCTGGTGACTTGAACCGGTAGTGGGTATAAAAATACCCCAAATCAATCTCTTATTTTAAAGATTATAATCACATTTATTATATATTTACTTGGAAGACAACCACGAACACATTACATATACCACTGAGGACGAGCCAAGGAAAACCACGAGTAACAAGACAGTATATAAAGTAGCTGCTGCTGCTGCTGCTGCTGCTGCTGCTGCTGCTGCTGCTGCTGCTGCTACTGCTGCTGCTGCTGATGATGATGATGCTGATGCTGATGCTGCTGCTGCTGCTGCTGCTGCTGCTGCTGCTGCTGCTGCTGATGATGATGATGATGCTGATGCTGATGCTGCTGCTGCTGCTGCTGCTGC
>NC_091317.1:27409584-27449584 GCF_038502225.1 Cherax quadricarinatus | reverse complement strand
AAATTAAAATCAGGGGCCGCTACAGTGAAAAGCCCAGTTGTTTATTACACCTTAATATACTCGCTTCAGTTCTCAAGCTTAAATCTCATTTATGAGAAAGACAGTGACGCAAACCATAGCACTGGATCATCCTTTATAAGACGCTCTTAGAATTGGTATTAAGGTCATCCATCAAGGACTCAGGAAATCTAACCAAAGAAAACCAGGTGTTCTGGAGGGCCTCAGAAAGCAATATATTATTCTACGGTGAGAAGTGAAGAAATAAAAAAATGGGCAAAATATAAGTCATTTAAACCACTCAGCATAGTATAATAGGAATGTGAGGGACCTAGGAGTAAAGATGTTAAAGATTTTAGTCAAGGAATGGAAAAGTGATACTACAAATGCAAGAACATTCTGACTTAGGGAAAGACTCTTGACTTAAAAATCATTTACATAGAGCCAAACGTTGTCACTAAAAATTTGAAGAAAATGTCTGTTCTTCCTTAGGCAGAATAACTAAAAAATTTCGACTGCTAAGCCACTGATGATACTCCACGAGATACTCGAAATATAAAAATACTGTTATATTCCAGTACCAAGACAGGAATATGGCAGTACACTAACAACCCTTAATTATGTCAATCAAAATTTGTAGATCCGGGTATGTGAATGGAATTTACATTGCCCGTATTTATTTAATCACTTTCATTAATAATAATGCATAAAGCCGCTCATCCTGTGCTTGGTAAAACGTAAACGAGACTAAATGTATTTCAGGCAGTACAAGATCAGAGAACGACATCCCCATATCCCTTAAGCCCAGCCCCTTCTACCTTAATACTCACAAAAGGTAGTACAGAGTGCGGTATAAATTTCTGAGGCAGTTAAATATCTAAATATCTAATTAAGATATATCAGCATTTAAGGTTTGAAACCTATCGGAAGAGGCATTTTCCAGTATTTGAATGAAAATCCATTTGTTTAAGAAGATTAGCAAATTAAAATGTACAGAATTCAGTCAGTGTGAAGATTCCACTGAGAAAAGCACACTAGCGCTGAAAGTTTACAGTCGACCAGATGACGCATTCTCAAGCTATCACACGTGCATTGATGTGTTCACGGAAACGTGTTACTAAATTTCGTGCCGTATCACGGGCTTAAACTCTGCGAAGGTGGAGACAACAAGGTTCACGTCGGTGAGCTCTGCTTAAAACAGGAAACTTAGTCAACACATAGCAACCAAAAGTTACCCCTTCTTCTACTACTACTAATACCGCTATTACTACCATCATATTACTGGACCTATTACTGCTACTGTTACTACTATTGCGACTACTATTACCACTACTATTACCTCTACTACTGCAAATGCTACCACCATCACAACCAATAGCATAGACCAGTAGGTCTACTGCAGTGCTTACGTTCTTTCAGTCGGTTACAGGTAAGAACCCACGGTGGGTAAGTGGGAACTGGAATATTGAAAGAACTGAACCGGAGATAATAGGCTAAAATGGGAGAGAAAGCCATTTATAGACCCAGCAGCAAAGTATGTTCATTTACTTTGTAACCAATACATGAACTCCGAACATGTACCGTTTGTATTGCCTGTACAAAGATCATGGAGAGCGATACGTTGCCGCAGTAAAATGTCACATTAGTTACACATGTGTTTTTTTTACCTAATATAGTCATTGCATGCTTTGCACTCCTATGGCAGGATGATACTACCTCTGTGGATGGTTGCTCCCCTCAAGGGAGGTTCCTTGATGATGGTGAGGGGCTCTTGATCTAGGGAACTGAAACTGTGCTCCAGTTCCTTGAACTGAGCCTGAATGCCTTCCACTCCCCCACAGAAACTGCATAATCCCTACGGGTTTATCGTTCCCTCCATGACAATAATAATCTGGATGGTTGCTATCTGTAAAGCTACTGCGCATGACAGGTCAGCAGTACCTCATTACTTACCAGACTAATGCATGTCAGAATTCTAGCACCTCGCTGGAATTTTGCTGTGAAACTAACCTTCTACATATGAGAGGACGTTAGATAATGCCAGGATTGTTGCTGCCAGTCAAGCTACTTACTACACATGGCGGGAGTGTAGTAACTCTCTGGATAGTTGCTAACGTTCATCCTAATACCATTAGGCATGTTACAAGGTGTATGTTATGGTGTGTGTGTGTGTGTGTGTGTGTGTGTGTGTGTGTGTGTGTGTGTGTGTGTGTGTGTGTGTGTGTGTGTGTGTGTGTGTGTGTGTGTGTGTGTGTGTGTGTCTGTGTGTGTGTGTGTGTGTGTGTGTGTGTGTGTGAGTGTGTGTGTGTGTGTGTGTACTCACCTAGTTGTACTCACCTAGTTGAGGTTGCGGGGGTCGAGTCCGAGCTCCTGGTCCCGCCTCTTCACTGATCGCTACTAGGTCACTCTCCCTGAACCGTGAGCTTTATCATACCTCTGCTTAAAGCTATGTATGGATCCTGCCTCCACTACATCGCTTCCCAAACTATTCCACTTACTGACTACTCTGTGGCTGAAGAAATACTTCCTAACATCCCTGTGATTCATCTGTGTCTTCAACTTCCAACTGTGTCCCCTTGTTGCTGTGTCCAATCTCTGGAACATCCTGTCTTTGTCCACCTTGTCAATTCCTCTCAGTATTTTGTATGTCGTTATCATGTCCCCCCTATCTCTCCTGTCCTCCAGTGTCGTCAGGTTGATTTCCCTTAACCTCTCTTCGTAGGACATACCTCTTAGCTCTGGGACTAGTCTTGTTGCAAACCTTTGCACTTTCTCTAGTTTCTTTACGTGCTTGGCTAGGTGTGGGTTCCAAACTGGTGCCGCATACTTCAATATGAGCCTAACGTACACGGTGTACAGGGTCCTGAACGATTCCTTATTAAGATGTCGGAATGCTGTTCTGAGGTTTGCTAGGCGCCCATATGCTGCAGCAGTTATTTGATTGATGTGCGCTTCAGGAGATGTGCCTGGTGTTATACTCACCCCAAGATCTTTTTCCTTGAGTGAGGTTTGCAGTCTCTGGCCTCCTAGACTGTACTCCGTCTGCTGTCTTCTTTGCCCTTCCCCAATCTTCATGACTTTGCACTTGGTGGGATTGAACTCCAGGAGCCAATTGCTGGACCAGGTTTGCAGCCTGTCCAGATCCCTTTGTAGTTCTGCTTGGTCTTCGATCGAGTGAATTCTTCTCATCAACTTCACGTCATCTGCAAACAGGGACACCTCAGAGTCTATTCCTTCCGTCATGTCGTTCACAAATACCAGAAACAGCACTGGTCCTAGGACTGACCCCTGTGGGACCCCGCTGGTCACAGGTGCCCACTCTGACACCTCGCCACGTACCATGACTCGCTGCTGTCTTCCTGAGAAGTATTCCCTGATCCATTGTAGTGCCTTCCCTGTTATCCCTGCTTGGTCCTCCAGTTTTTGCACCAATCTCTTGTGTGGAACTGTGTCAAACGCCTTCTTGCAGTCCAAGAATATGCAGTCCACCCACCCCTCTCTCTCTTGTCTTACTGCTGTCACCATGTCATAGAACTCCAGTAGGTTTGTGACACAGGATTTCCCGTCCCTGAAACCATGTTGGTTGCTGTCGATGAGATCATTCCTTTCTAGGTGTTCCACCACTCTTCTCCTGATAATCTTCTCCATGATTTTGCATACTATACATGTCAGTGACACTGGTCTGTAGTTTAATGCTTCATGTCTGTCTCCTTTTTTAAAGATTGGGACTACATTTGCTGTCTTCCATGCCTCAGGCAATCTCCCTGTTTCGATAGATGTATTGAATATTGTTGTTAGGGGTACACATAGCGCCTCTGCTCCCTCTCTCAATACCCATGGGGAGATGTTATCTGGCCCCATTGCCTTTGAGGTATCTAGCTCACTCAGAAGCCTCTTCACTTCTTCCTCTGTTGTGTGCACTGTGTCCAGCACATGGTGGTGTGCCCCACCTCTCCGTCTTTCTGGAGCCCCTTCTGTCTCCTCTCTGAACACTTCTTTGAATCTCTTGTTGAGTTCCTCACATACTTCACGGTCATTTCTTGTTGTCTCTCCTCCTTCCTTCCATAGCCTGATTACCTGGTCCTTGACTGTTGTTTTCCTCCTGATGTGGCTGTACAACAGTTTCGGGTCAGATTTGGCTTTCGCTGCTATGTCATTTTCATATTGTCTTTGGGCCTCCCTTCTTATCTGTGCATATTCGTTTCTGGCTCTACGACTGCTCTCCTTATTCTCCTGGGTCCTTTGCCTTCTATATTTCTTCCATTCCCTAGCACACTTGGTTTTTGCCTCCCTGCACCTTTGGGTAAACCATGGGCTCATCCTGGCTTTTTCATTATTCCTGTTACCCTTGGGTACAAACCTCTCCTCAGCCTACTTGCATTTTGTTGCTACATATTCCATCATCTCATTAAGTGGCTTCCCTGCCAGTTCTCTGTCCCACTGAACCCCGTTCAGGAAGTTCCTCATTCCTGTGTAGTCCCCTTTTCTTGTAGTTTGGCTTCATTCGTCCTGGCCTTCCTGCTTCTCCCTCCACTTGTAGCTCTACTGTGTATTCGAAGCTTAAAACCAGTTGGTCACTGGCCCCAAGGGGTCTTTCATATGTGATGTCCTCGATATCTGCACTACTCAAGGTGAATACTAAGTCTAGCCTTGCTGGTTCATCTTCTCCTCTCTCTCTTGTAGTGTCCCTTACGTGTTGGTACATGAAGTTTTCCAGTACCACCTCCATCATCTTAGCCCTCCATGTATCTTGGCCCCCATGCGGGTCCAAGTTCTCCCAATCGATCTCCTTGTGGTTAAAGTCACCCATGATCAGGAGCTTTGCCCTGCATGCATGAGCTCTTCTGGCCACTCTAGCCAGTGTGTCAACCATCGCTCTATTGCTCTCGTCGTACTCTTGCCTTGGCCTCCTGCTGTTCTGTGGTGGGTTATACATCACTGCTATTACCACCTTGGGACCTCCAGAGTGAAGCATTCCCGCTATGTAATCACTTTCTTCTCCGCTGTCTCCTCTCTCCAGCTCATCAAAATTCCAGCGATTTTTGATCAGCAATGCCACTCCTCCACCCCCCCCCCTGTTCCCTCTGTCTTTCTTTAGGATTTGGTATCCCGTTGGAAAGATGGCAACTGTTATCATACCTGTAAGCTTGGTTTCTGTGAGAGCTATGATGTCCGGTGATGCCTCTTTGACTCTTTCATGCCACTCCTCCCACTTATTTGTTATACCATCAGCGTTTGTGTACCATACCTTCAGTTTCGTTTCCAACACTGTGGTTTGTGGGGCTTGTAAGGGTGGGAGACCTGGTGGCATACTGTGTGTGTGTGTGTGTGTGTGTGTGTGTGTGTGTGTGTGTGTGTGTGTGTGTGTAGTGCACTAGTCTACTTCACTGAGGGGTGGCAGAGTTGCTTGCCTTGTAATTGCTTTTCCAGACTCGTGGACATCTCTGGTGGTGACGACGTTCAACATGGACTGGATATTGTGTCGCTCTCTGGTCCAGTGGCTTTTATAGTCCAGTAAAATTAATTACTGAGGCATTGTTGTTTGTACATGTATGCTCATATATATATATATATATATATATATATATATATATATATATATATATATATATATATATATATATATATATATATATATATATATATATATATATATATATATATATATATATATATATATATATATATATATATATATATATATATATACATATATAATATATATATATATATATATATATATATATATATATATATATATATATATATATATATATATATATATATATATACACATACTCTCTCTTTGAGAAATGGTTTCATAAAAAAATAACTGACATGAATATAGAGATGGCAAATCTTGTCTCACAAACTTGCTAAAGTTCTATGACAAGAAAGCATTTAATACTACAGCTCGTAAGATACTGAGGCAAAAATTTCTGGTATCTGTGAATGACATGTCAAGAGAGACAAAACTATTCACTTTTTGTGGATGTAAATTTAATGAGAATTTATGACTGATGAGGACAAGGAAAGACTACAAATAAAACTGAACAAACTGCATGATTAATCAGATAAATGGTACTTGAATTCAATCACAGCGAATGTAAGATTATGAAACTTGGGGAAGGAGCCAGATCAGCGGAAACTAAGTATAGTTTTGGGGGACAGAGGCTGAAAACCCTCGAGGAAAAAGACCTTGGGGTGAGCATAGGGCCCACCATAATGCCAAGGTAATTATCAAATAATTATCCTCTGACGAATATTCTCGTCATTCACGACACCGTATAATACGTATGTTAGATTTTATTTTGATGTGTGGAGCACCATCATGGAACCCTTACCTGCTGATGCTTCTTTAAGAAGCTGGAGAAAGTGCCTAGTCAAAGAGCTAAGTGATTAATCCTAAGAGTAAGAGTCATTAAAGAGCAGAAAACACGTACTTGAGAGCTCGGACAGAAATTAAATACAGAGATGAGTTACAGGATGTTGAAACATATTTCCAGGTTTGGTCCAGAACTGCAATGACTTAGACGAAGATGCAGAAGAGGTAGGCTTCTTACACAGTTTTAAGAAAAGTTATGGCAAAGCCATCTAGGCTACAAGTGACCCACATTATGTTCCATCTATTCTTGGGAAGATTACCATGGTATACCGAGTTCCAGTTACTCAAACATTACTTCAGATCTTTAACTTGAGACGTGGAATTTAGGAATGGTTTGAATATACTCAGGATATCTCTTTCACTAGGAAATTATTTCATCAATAAATAATTCATGAATATTTTTATTGATGAATTATTATTATTATTATTATCATTATCATTATTCTTTTTGAGTTTTTTTCTTTTTGTTTATTTATTGATTGTTCATTTATTTATCATTATTATTTAATTGCAAGCGCTAACCCTCCCCCCTTGAGTCATACAAATATAGCTGCAGAAAAAGAAAAGAAAAAATCCTTTTCGATTTCCAGCTTAGTTTATAAACTTACTCACACATTTTGGGAGTCGGGAAGCACATTTCAGAGGCAGATATACAAAGGGTTCAAAGTTATACAGAGGGTTCAGATACACATTTTCGCTTTACCTAGATGAGTTCCACCAACTGCTGGGCTGGTATATCGCGTGCTGGTTATATCTCAGAGCTACGATATCGCACGATCGCCTCGTTCTTATGCAAATAAGCCAATCCCAAGTGGAGCCGCTTGCCTTACCAGAGAGTTAACATTAAGATGAGAGAATCAAAGCTTCCTGTTGTGCTGTGGGTAACAACGGCTGCTTGCTGTGTCAGAGAGGCTGTGGTGACCAGCTTCCAGTAGGGGGCCCCGCCCGTATATAACCACGTCTACAACTACTGCATATCTCCACTTTTTCCACTAGCTAGAACACAAGAGTTGTACTGGCGAAACTTCTCTCAAAGATACTCAGATGTTGCACAAGTTTCTTAGTTATCAAATTGTTGATATTATACCTTTGATCTAATGACAGAGAGGCTGTCATTCCTTTTAAATTTTATTTTGGCATTTACGAACTTCAGACTTGAACTGTCAGAGGCCGAGCAGAGTTTAGGAAACGGAGGACCGAGCCTCTGCTAATTTTTACAATAACTCACATAAGCAGTTTCATGAGACGCAAAATGTTGACTTACGGTATACGTTTGTAAATGGTTATATTCTGAATGTATAAGCTGGTATCCTAGAGATAATTACAGATAAAGAATAATATTGAGTCAAACTAACAGAGGTGGAGGAGGACGCCTATATATAGCCGTCCTCCTCCACCTCTGTTAGTGTGACTTTGTCAATGGTCCAAGTCGGACCGAAACGTCGTCGTAAGCTTCTCTCTTTTATGTGCGGGTTATTTGTGTATCGTTCCAGTCACGGTATTGTGCCTTTTTGTTATTTAATAATATTGAGTTTAGGGACTACAATGAATTGGTTCTTCATTTTCATTGATACAGCAGAGGCAATCTATTATTGCTTATCAAAAAATAGTTGTTTCTTGTACATGTTTTGCAGGAGTGACATACGAACACCAAATGTAGTTTTAAGGGAGGAAGAATCAGGCAGATTATATTTAAGCCAGGTCAGTCAGCGCGCGTTACTTGCCGGCTCAATGCTGTAAACACTTCCAGTACTACTAACACCCGAGCAGTCTTCTGATCGTGTATAGGCTAGGTTAGGTTGGGCAGGGTTAAACTGTATTAGGTTACGTTGGTTGCAGTAGTTAAAGAAAGGTCTTTTCTTTAATATTTCATCTCGAGACAAAAACACTGAAATTATTTTTTTTTTCTAATTTGCACAAAATATAATTACTTCCATTACACGAACCAGTCAGCAGTGTACACTTTCCATTATAAATTTTCGCGAATCTTTCTCTCACTGTCTTTACTGCTTCTAGCATCAGGGGTTGTCTTGCTCTGGTCTTGCCCCGTCCAGCTCTTCTTGTATGAGTATCAGCAAGTGGAATATCTAATATAGCGGAGCGCTGTGATAAGCTGGGATTGTGGTAATGATGTTTTGGTTGTTATACCACTCCATCTGGAGTGTGGTGGTGGTGTAGTAGAGTGTAGTGTGTATGGTGGTGTGATAGTGCTGTTATAGTGTGTGTGGTGGTGTGATAGTGCTGTTATAGATGGTATGGTGGTATGATAGTGCTGTTATAGTGTGTATGGTGGTGTGATAGTGCTGTTATAGTGTGTGTGGTGGTATGATAGTGCTGTTATAGTGTATATGGTGGTGTGATAGTGCTGTTATAGTGTGTGGTGGTGTGATAGTGCTGTTATAGTGTGTATGGTGGTGTGATAGTGCTGTTATAGTGTGTGTGGTGGTGTGATAGTGCTGTTATAGATGGTATGGTGGTATGATAGTGCTGTTATAGTGTGTGTGGTGGTGTGATAGTGCTGTTATAGATGGTATGGTGGTATGATAGTGCTGTTATAGTGTGTATGGTGGTGTGATAGTGCTGTTATAGTGTGTGTGGTGGTGTGATAGTGCTGTTATAGTGTGTATGGTGGTGTGATAGTGCAGTTATAGTGTGTATGGTGGTGTGATAGTGCTGTTATAGTGTGTGTGGTGGTATGATAGTGCTGTTATAGTGTATATGGTGGTGTGATAGTGCTGTTATAGTGTGTGGTGGTGTGATAGTGCTGTTATAGTGTGTATGGTGGTGTGATAGTGCTGTTATAGTGTGTGTGGTGGTGTGATAGTGCTGTTATAGATGGCATGGTGGTATGATAGTGCTGTTATAGTGTGTGTGGTGGTGTGATAGTGCTGTTATAGATGGAATGGTGGTATGATAGTGCTGTTATAGTGTGTATGGTGGTGTGATAGTGCTGTTATAGTGTGTGTGGTGGTGTGATAGTGCTGTTATAGTGTGTATGGTGGTGTGATAGTGCAGTTATAGTGTGTGTGGTGGTGTGATAGTGCTGTTATAGTGTGTGTGGTGGTGTGATAGTGCTGTTATAGTGTGTGTGGTGGTGCGATAGTGCTGTTATAGTGTGTATGGTGGTATGATAGTGCTGTTATAGTGTGTGTGGTGGTGTGATAGTGCTGTTATAGTGTGTATGGTGGTGTGATAGTGCTGTTATAGTGTGTGTGAGGGTGTGATAGTGCTGTTATAGTGTGTATGGTGGTGTGATAGTGCTGTTATAATGTGTGTGAGGGTGTGATAGTGCTGTTATAGTGTGTATGGTGGTGTGATAGTGCTGTTATAGTGTGTATGGTGGTGTTATAGTGTGTATGGTGGTGTGATAGTGCTGTTATAGTGTGTGTGAGGGTGTGATAGTGCTGTTATAGTGTGTGTAGTGGTGTGATAGTGCTGATATAGTGTACTCACCTAGTTGTACTCACCTAGTTGAGGTTGCAGGGGTCGAGTCCAAGCTCCTGGCCCCGCCTCTTCACTGGTCGCTACTAGGTCACTCTCCCTGAACCGTGAGCTTTATCATACCTCTGCTTAAAGCTATGTATGGATCCTGCCTCCACTACGCTTCCCAAACTATTCCACTTCCTGACTACTCTGTGGCTGAAGAAACACTTCCTAACAGCCCTGTGATTCATCTGTGTGTGTAGTGGTGTGTGATAGTGCTGTTATAGTGTGTGTGTTGGTATTAGAGTGCTGTTACAGTCTGTTATAGTGAATGTGATAGTGCCATTATAGTGTGCAGTTTGTGAAAGTGCTGTTATAGTGTGTGTAGTGTTGAGCAATAGTGTTGTTACAGTGTGCAGTGATGTGTGAGAGTGCTGTTATAGTGTATAGTCTGAGATAGTACTGTTACAGTGTGTGGTGGTGCTTTGATGTTATATGGCGAATGGTATTGTGCAATAGTGCTGTTGTAGTATGTGTGTGGTGGTGCTTTGTCACAGTGCAGCACAAATTTGTGGTTGCACTTTAGTACTGTGTGACGTGTGGTGGTGTGTAATAATGTTGTAGTAATTTGTGGTTGGGCTTTGGTGTTGTTTGATGTGTGGTGGTGTGTGATAGTGCTGTTGTAGTGTATAATTGTGCTACGGGGCGTGGCTCGATAATTACGCAACTTCTATTGATGACGTTATTTCTAAACACAGTTAATACTACCTTCATATCGTTCTGTGAAACAATGATGCCACTGCCACTGCTAAGGCTAAATCGTCCCTTGTTAAGTGATGGAAATGCACCATCTACACTGACAGGCATTGTCAGGATTATACTGCATCGACTGTCTGTGAATGACACATGAACAACGCTCAGTTTTAATAGCTCACGTTGCGCGTTCAATATTGAGCAATTAATGTGACGGAACTAATTTTAAATATATATGACATGTTCCTGGACTATTAAATCTTCCTAATAATACATTATAGTATTTTTAGTTATATCTGAACAAAACTAAACTTTGGCAATTGTGCAACATATGATGCATGATGATATGATGATATGATGCATGATGATAATCCCAGTTACTCTGAAGTCTCCCTGCTCAAGCTAACATTGTTCCAAATAAGTAAATATTAAATAGCAGTACAATGCTGATATGCCCAGTTTTCATGTAAACAACACACGCAGGAGGGGGCATTCACCACTCCCTTTGTTGAATGGCCCAAACAGGTTGAGCGCTTCACAATTTAATAACTGGTATCAGTCTGTATAGATATCAGTTCTGAATAATTTATACAAGAGAATAGCGAAACTGTTGTCTTTTAATAACTTTTGATTGCCTCTTCTGAAGGCTTTTAAATTTTCAATGTTGGTGCCACTTATTTAGAGCAAAGTAGAGTTACATTCCGATTTATTAATTGTCTTTTAAAAAGGGATAGTATTATTTTCCATATGATTAAACTGAGAATGCCTTTTTTTGAACGATCTCAGACATAAACACTGAAGAATATAGCAGAAAAGTTGGTTCCGTACAGTTTCAGGTAGGCGTAGAAATTACTAGTTTCCGTGCAAAAATTGGAGAGGTTTTCTGAGCAGCTTCAAGCTCAACATGTGTGAAGGGGGCTAAAGACTCGGCAGGAGATGCAATATTCCCCCAATGAAAAACAGGGGCGCAACGAGTACATTGAGAGACAACACAATAAGTGTCCGGGGTCCTAGACTGTTCAGCTGCCTCCCAGCCTATATAAGAGGGATTACCAATAGACCCCTGGCTGTTTTTAAGAAGGCACTGGACAGGCACCTAAAGTCAGTACCTGACCAACCGGTCTGTGGTTCGTACGTCAGCTTGCGTGCGGCCAGTAGTAACAGCCTGGTTGATCAGACCCTGATCCACCGTGAGCCTGGTCTCAGACCGAGCCGCGGGGGCGTTAACCCCCGAAATCCTCTCCAGTTAAACTCCAGATAATATCTGAATTATCTATATACATAACGAATATTTAGACTCTGAATAGTGATACAACTCCTTGCGGATGTGCGGATAGACAAGCTGTAGATGGGATTTTAAAGGTGTGATATACATTGTGTAGTTTGTATTATCTAAGTCATTTTAATGTTTAACATGCTTAACTTGTGTTATCTACTGGGATAATGAAAGAACTAGCTGTATTAAACGACAGATAGTGTACCAAACCAATTTTGTATAGTTTTGTGTGTTGGTCTTGTCTCCTCTGTCCTTTATAGAAGGGTTAACACTTTTAAGAAGAGCCGTGTAAATCTAAAATCCTGTTGCAAGTATCAGGACATGTTCGATAATTCAGCAACAGAGAGGTTTAAGAGAACTGGAATGTATATGGGAAGGGAATTCGATCGGGAACCAGAGTTGGAAGGGCACTGGTCGACTGAGGCTTTATATTGCCAAGAAAGACTGATATCTAAATGTCAACATGAGAGTTCATATGTTTATCTGTTGGTACCCATTTTCCCTAGCAATAATACCCAGGCTTTATAATAAATATTGTGAATTATATTCTCTGTCTGTAGAAATTAAGTCTGAAGTCTCTCAGAGAGAATATATGTATGTCAGTGTAAAGGCATAACTCTTGTAATAGTTAAAGTGTTCAGTAAACGGTAAAAAGTATAAAGCTTTTCTTACCATCCTTCCCCTTCATCCCCAATTACCCGTTTGATCCCTTTATTATACTAAGCTCACTTTTATCAGCTTAAAAAGTGGAAGAGTGGCTGGATCAGCGCCGTGTGGACAGTGTTGAATCAGTGTTGAGTGAAGGTAATTACTCAGGTCTATGACCTTAATTGTAATTATAATGCCGATGAATTTATAGTAACACCCGAAACCCGGTATTGCAAACTCTGGTGTATCTTACTGAAAGGAAGGTTTGCATTATTTTTTATTTGTTTGATTCTTAATATGTCAGTTTTATTCATGGAACCATAAGTTGGTCACACGTTGAAGAGGAAGTCTAAAATTTCCTCTCCGGAGAGTGGGTTATTTGTAAAAAATTTCATACACTGTATTTCAACTATTTTTCATGAAACAAATTGGGATATTGATTTCTGTGTGGTAACAAGAGAATGCCTCACCTGATCTGCTTCAAATTCTACTCAATAGTGTATCATAATTAGTAGATGGTTCAGATTGGCTCTGGATTATACAGATGCCAGTTTACTAATTTTATTGCAATAAATTGATAATGTCTAGTTATTTGCTGTCAAACTTTCAACGCCGAGGTATCTCATTTAAAAAATGGTTCGAGTTTTTATTAGGTTTACAGGTGCCAATTTGCTTGTTTTATTTTACATATTAGTGGCTCCAACCTCCACAAAATAAATCTCTGAAACTCGGAGGGGAAATTGCATGCCTAGTTTTGTCAGTTTTATCTTTTATTTTTCAGTGTTTGATTCTACTTATTTTCAGCTGTTGGGTCTCACGGAAGTGTTGATATACAGCTCCTGATCCTACAAAGTGGATTGATTCACAGTTGCCGGGTCTCTTGAGGATGCTTTTCTGCAACTCCTAACCCATATGGAGAGTTGAGTATAGTTTCTATTGTAGGTTCCATGAGGAAATTAATCTCAGCTCTTAAGTCTCTTTGAGAGTTTAGAGATTACGGTTCAGGAAGAGTTCATAACACCCAGTTATTAAAAGTAATAAATAAAATGACAGAAGAACAAAAAGAGTTGTTCATTTACTGGAAAGTGGGAGCTGGAAAGAGTCGTCCATCACAAGAGTTCTTCATGGCTGTTTGTGAAAGGAAGAGGAGACTACGAGCCTTCTGTGGCTCACTAACACTCTCTGAGGCTTCACCTTACACTAGTTGAGGTTCGACTTTACATTCTCTGAGGCTTCCCCTTACACACACACAAAGCACTGCCAACTCTTCGCAGCTCTCCATCCGTTTGTCATGCAGTCATCAAAGTGGCGGGGAGTTAAACATCAAATGTTTTCATAGTGTACTTGGCTCTGTTTCATGTATTCACATACATGCAAGGCAAAGCCAACAAAAGTAGCGTCTATCTGTTTTACTTTGCCTTAAGTTGTGCCTGAGATGTTTGATCTTATCCTGTGTGAGTGATGCTTGGTGGAGATTTCTCTCTCTCTCTCTTACAAGCACACACTCGACCTCTGCAACTACATATAGGGGAGAAGGTGAGTACACACACACACATCCAGGTTGTCGTTTCCACAACAACCTCGTCGGTTGTGGCCACTCAAGCAGACACCTCGACACCCTTGCTTACACCAACACCCCGACTAAACTCTTCCCACCCAGAACGACACGAGGAGGAACCACACGGGTTCCCTAATCCATTCTCATTTTTTAAATATTGTAAAAATAAAAACCATTCAAAACTGATAATGCTTAACAAATGAAATTAACTTTAGAACACTTTTGAGATATGTCATGGAAACTTAAAAGGAATTTGAAAATCATATAAATAATGTTTCGTCTAGTGCAACATATTAAAGAAAAACAAATCAAAGTGCAGGAGATATGTGATGCAATTTTAATTTCTGCAAACGAAGCTGAAATATCTTGCTGCATTATTGGATGACATAACTGATATGGCTCGTGTTTCTCACTTTTGTCTAGTTCTGAGATTGTGTTTTCATGAGTTTTTTTTAATATGCATTACAGTTTACGTGGGGTGAATTCAGCTGAGGAATAAGTAGTTAATGAATTATAGATTATTAATATAAAATATGCGTAGTAATTGGCACCGACACCAGCGATGTCACGTCATCCATTATGAGGCTGCTGTTGCTGCTGCTGCTGCTGCTGTGCTGCTGCTGCTGCTGCTGCTGCTGCTGCTGCTGCTGCTGCTGCTGCTGCTGCTGCTGCTGCTGCTGCTGCTGCTGCTGCTGCTGCTGCTGCTGCTGCTGCTGTTGCAACAGCAGGAAGGCGTCCCAAAAAATGAAAACATTCATCATCAATAATTTAACAGCTGTCTTGCAAGAGGTATTGCAAGCATCAAAATTTAAACGACCCTCCAATTTCCTACATCTCACCCTCGAGTGCGAACACTATTTCGCACCTCCAGGACTCATGCTTGGCTAACCGGTTTGTCTGAATCCCTTCATCAGTATTAATTTGATCTCACTCCACCTGCACGTCAAACTTTAAAAAAAATTTGTTTCCAATCACTTTAACATAAGATCATGCAAATCCCCTGGATATTCAAACCTCTAGCACTTAAAACCTTGCTTGAATATCGGGACTACATATAGTGTTTCCAGTTTTTTGTAGTAGTCAGTATTCCAGTGTCCTCACGAAGGTTTGTACTAGGGGCGTACATCAGGCTTCTGCTCCTTCCACAACCTCTGGTGATACATGACCAGCAACCACTGATTTCGTTATATTCTGTTTATTCAGTTTCTTCACTTCATCCTCTGATGCAAAAATTAGTTTACATTCCTTGCCATTTTATATTATTTATCGTGTGTCTGGTGTAGTTCAAAATTCCACATTTTTTAATTGCTGATTCAGATTCTCGCTGACCGACTTGTCATTTTAAGTCAGCTTTAATCTGTTTTTGGCTGCAATGATCAAGTCTTAAGCAGCAAGAACAGAAGATGTAACCTGAGCTTTTACTAGGTTGTTTACATCCTAGCTTTGTGGGACGTATACCTGTTATTAAAAAGCTATGTATTGAGTCTGACTCCACTATTTACGAGCCACCTAACAATGACGCAAGTGGGAGCGTACTCCACACAGAGGTTCAAAAATAGATATGATGAGGCTTTTTCACATTACATTTAAGATAAATTACCAACAACGTTATAAACTGCAAGAGCTGTCTGTGTCTTACTGTACATACACTTAGTTATGAACACCAAGTCTCTCTTGCTCTCTGTATACACACAGAGATTACTTTATTCGCCCTGAATGACCTTGAGCACTCGAAAGCCTTTCCTATCGACTGGTTTATCGAGTAAGAGACCAAAAGCTGGAATTCGTCCTCTCTCCCTTCCCGCAGATAAGTAATTACTGTACTAACAGACAACAACACATGCGTGCACTCACACCACATTGCAATGCCTAGTTTGAATTAGATCAGATGAAAAGGGAAAATTCATTGCATTAAGCTGTATTATCCTAACACGCAGCAAATTTATCATCAGACTGTTGCAGCCAGCCATGGTAGCTAAAAACATTATAATCGAGCAGAGTGCTCTCAGTAATTCAGTGCCGTGTGCTCGGTAAAGTGCTTGTGAGTGTCCCATGTCTAATTCCTCCTTTCGTGGAGACTTCCGCGGAGTCCCTCTCACTATTGCAACCAATTATCCTTCCTCACCTTCAAGGTGAATGCATACCTAGTATAGGGCTTGCAATGCTGGGAAATGGAGCAATCTTTCGTGTCGTAGGACCAAAATTGATTCGCCTTCCGTTCCCCAGGCGCTGTGTGACACGATTTTCTGGCCCTCCCGTATGAAATTAAAATAAATAAAATTTAAACTCTGCGACTCAGGGTCACATAACACAGTGGTGGAGTCTGAGCATTTTTTTTGCCTTGAGGAGAGAAGCCTCTCTTCACCTGGATGTGTTCCACTCTTCTCAGGGATGTGTTCCACTCTTCTCCTGGATGTGTTCCACTCTTCTCCTGGATGTGTTCCACTTCCCTCACGTGCCTGTATTACTCAGACCCCAGCATCTCTTTTCAGAGAAAAGGCAGTCGCTGCAGGAAATTCTTTTAACAGTGCAAATTTTTGCTCATTTACAGTTTTATCAAATCATACAACGTATACCAAACACAAGTATGTATATACTGTATCCTTCGAATGCTTTGATAATTTTCTATCAGAGCCAAAATTATCGCAATAAAAGATTATTCTGCAACGTGCCTTTTCGCAAATTTGCTGTCACTTTGAAATTTGGATCAATCTCTTTTGATAATACTGAGGGTCTTTCCTCTCTCTAAATTTATTTTCACATAGTGAATTGTAGTACATTATAGATATGATTTGTGGAATGTGAAACTTTAATTTGAATTATTTTCCTTGCGTTGATAATTTCTGCAATTAGCCACGATAGCAATAATTTACAGAACAATGGGGATCAAACCCATAATGCCACTGAACCAGTGGCATTAACAAGGTTCATCCAGCTAAGTATATTTCTATAAACCATAAAAGGAGGTTAGCATGGGCCACCACTGTGACCACAAAAGTAGGTCTTCACAGTCGAATCCCACACCAACGTGGCTGTGGTGTACTCCGGCTCATAACAGAACGAACGGCCTGTTATTTTTAGGACTCGCCTGCCATAGACTCGAGCCTCAATTGTTTGTGATTTTTTTTTAACTCGAGTTATTAACATTTCGCGAGTCACAATAGTTGCAGGTTAGTAATAACAGTAACAAGTGGTGATGACAGTAGTAAGCTGGTAACGATAGTAGCAAGTGCTAACAATAGTAGCAAGTGGTAATAACAGTAACAAGTGATAATCACAGTAGCAAGTGGTAATGACAGTATCAAGTTGGCAATGATATCATCACCTATTTCTGTTGAAGATGCTGACTATTAATGCTTTGCAAATCGTGTCATTACGATTTCGTGAGTCATGGTAACGGCTTTGAGGGGACTTAAGCTAGAGTTAGTCACGGCAACGCTGACGGGAGATTCGTCTGTAAAAACTTGCATTTGTAGTCACAGTGGTGCCTATGCTAACCTTCCTATGATGTATAAATATACCTAGTTGGATGAATCTTATTGTAGGTAGCTGGCCCAGTGGCTAACGCGTTGGTCTGGAATTTTATGACTCTGATCGCGGGTTCTATCCCCACCCGTGGTATTTTTTTTTTTAATTTTAACATAGAATGATTATTAATAATAAGCTGTTATTAATAACGAAATATAATAAAAGTATTGCTAACTCCTCTTATTATTAGCATGTTATTATTAATAACGAGTAGTTATTATTAATACAAAACTAATCTTGATAACGAGCTGTTGTTAATACAAAAAATCAATAAATATTTTTAATAACTACCATTTAATGACATTAAACCAGTTTTTAATTCTCTAAGGAAATCTTTCAAAACGTCAAAGTCACCCACGCGTTTTTTTGTGACTGACATATTACTGTCGGTTCAGGGTTAACGTAATGTGTGTGAGCACCCAGAACATTTGCGAATTGAACTCGCTTCCATATAACAGTGTCTGTCGCACTGAAAGGTGCTTCCGCTACTTTAGTTTAAAATTTACGATTTTTTTTTTGGCTTAACATTACATGCGCTACATTGGAGCAGCATCTGAATGTTACACGAACTTCAGTTTTTTCTCCCGTAGGTCCCTCTCGTGTAGCAGGAAATACTGAGTACATTTCCCCCAGATACAACAGTTATGCTTTCCTCATGGATCAATTTTATATCGTGGTGGGACGAATACCATTCCGAACACTAAATAGCAGCAGTCTGTATTCCCATCTCCCTAAATACCCTTAATAAAGATTTGAAACCCTTTCTATAGTACCAATTTGTATTCCAAATTGTTTAAATAACACCAAATTTGTGTTCCAATCTCTGAAAATAGCGCCATTTGGATTTCAAACCATTAAAGCAGGACATTGGGTGATCTGGTTTATAAGTAATTACTTGTACTTGGGCCGGATGAAAAGGTCAGTCAGTTTACTGAGTTATTAAATTACATCTTTCATTACCATGGAGGGAAGAAATACAGCTGTTGACCTTTTGGTTACTGAAAGAAATCTTCGTCAGAGGATTGGAATTATATAAAGAAGGTTGGACTGAGTGCCACAAGATTTTCCAACCAACGCAGTCCAAGAGGGAGGAAGGATTTTGGCACCACCGATCGCAGTTGGGTACGCATAGATTGCCAAATAGAATAAGGGAAGGGGAAGGGAGAGTAAAAAGAAACAAGCCCACTGGGATTGTAGTGCTATTTACTTTTAATTGATATGTTAGATTCATGAGATAGATTCATCATCTTAATACATAATTTCCAGGTACAATGTACTGTTTACGTCAAGAGTGTTTGAGTCCACGTTGGTAATGATTGCACTACCCTTCTTTATTTTTACTCTCGTATCCTTGTACTCTTTAAGCAAAATTTCTTTGACAAAGCTAATTATGTGATCCTGCCTTATTTGGATTAAAATTCTGTTTCGTTGTAAACTTGCTCCTTTTATTTTTTAATACAACGTATTAGTGGTTAGCTCATTCTGTGCTTGTATACAGTAGATGTTTCATTTGGCTAATTTGTAAAGACCAGTAAAGGACGAGGTACTTGAAACAAAATGACCCCATCTTCTAAGAAACCGTAAAAGGATGAGCGGGAGAACGAGTGTAACTCATTCAAACCAAAAATGTCTGTCCTAGGCCAGAAAACATGGAAACCTAATCTGTCTGTTTAATGACTCGTGTAATTAGTTAGGGCAATGAGAGTAATCTTTTTCGTCCCTAAAGAAACTATTAGCAACAAGGATGTGAACAATGTTAGGAAAAATGTAAATTGTTCAACCGATAAATTCCAGGACATGTTTCCAGTATTTTATCAGTATGTTCCAAGTAAAATATTTGACATTTTAACAAAGAGTTCAATATAAACATCCATCTGCACCTATTAAGGTGCAGCTTTAAAGAAACCTAACAGGTCGCCAACTACCCCATTAGTGAACTGATCTGTCACATCAGTGCTAACTGGCTTAAAATCAAGTCAGGTGTTTCACTACCCATTTAGTTTAAATACTGTCAGCCTTAGTTAACCGATAGTTAACTTTCCTGGATTACCTGGTATGTTAGTCAGATTTATCCATATAAATAATGCAATGTGACAAACATAGCCGATTATTGCGATATTATACCTTCGTTTCCTTTCGATATATTTCATATTTCCATTAAAATGGCTGTTTTCTTGTTTTAGTGTTATTTTTTGTTATAGGCTTATCGGTATATTTATAAATAAACAAATCATTCCGTTTACTAGCATAATCTCATTGGTTTAAAAGGCAATTTGTGCAAAATAGCCTGGTGATATCATAATATATAATAAAACTACAGTGAAAACAGTAATATTCCAAGCGCTTTCGTGATTTCTAACATTATCAAAGAACATGAAAAGCAATAAACTAACAGAAGACACGTACAGCAGAGATGTGACCTGACATGTGATCTTACTCACCGAACATGGGATATGCATTTACATTTTTTCTGAATTTTTTAGACAGGTTACATGTCGAGTATAATTTAAGAGTGACATGGGGAATTTTGTGAACAATTTACGGAATATATATACAGGGTTCAATATTTCCAATCTTTAGTCTAATGAACAACTTCCTTTCACTCTTAATTAATCACTAATTATCTTCTGAAGTTAATTTTCTCTAAGAGTCTCGGCAATCTTAACTCTGTCTTTATTTTTGTCTTACTTTTAACGAACATTATCACACTTTTTCCTATTACCCATAACCCTTCTCCTGTTATATATTTACCCTTTATTAAGCGGAGTTGTATTACAATAAACTATACCGCTGGTTGGCTCAAGAGAAGTAATACAACCCAGGATTCCAAATGGCCTGTTACCCCTGGTGTAATGGGAGCAAATAAACACAGTAGAAAAAGTTTAGACTTATATTATCCTTCACCAATTTATAACAGCAATATGTACACTATGTACAGTGATAAGTATAGTGCACTCCACGGTAAGCAAAGCAGAAATAGAAGCCACAAGATAGCAGACCGTGCTTCAACCAGCTCTAGAATGGGAATGACAAGGGCAGACAGGAGAGCGGTACCCACATAACCTCTGCGATTGCCAAAACCATCTTCTTATTGGCTAGAACCTGGTCACTAGTTGAACGACGGGGCCCCATCATCAACTCTTAGCAACCTGGTTCGCTGGTTGGGGGAGATAGCCTGTAAATGAGGGTGTGTACATGCGCCGAATAAAGGTTACGTACTCTTTGCATGCCACAAGAAGCTTTGTCGCTTTTATAAACAGTTGTACTAATCTATTGTACTAAATACTTGCACAACTGAACGTTTCAGCATTGTTGGACGTTTCAAAAGCTGTAACATAGTTGGACGTTCCAAAAACTGTAGCACTGTTGGACGTTCCAAAAACTGCAGCACTGTTGGACGTTCCAAAAACTGCAGCACTGTTGGACGTTCCAAAAACTGCAGCATTGTTGGACGTTCCAAAAACTGCAGCATTGTTGGACGTTCCAAAAACTGCAGCATTGTTGGACGTTTCAAAAACTGCAGCACTGTTGGACGTTCCAAAAACTGCAGCACTGTTGGACGTTCCAAAAACTGCAGCACTGTTGGACGTTCCAAAAACTGCAGCATTGTTGGACTTTTCAAAAACTGTAGCATTAATAATTAGTTAAAAAAATAGCTGTAACTTTGAACGATTATAGAAAAAATCTGTCTTGTACACTGGGAAACAGCTTCAACTCGGCTGTTTCAATAATCATTTACTGAGTGAAAGCCGTTTTTCACCTCACTTATTTTCATTTGATATTTATTAAATACATTCATTTTTATCTTCGAATTTCATTATTCGCTTCATGGGTAATATATGATTAATATAGTTTTCCGTACTGATGAATCTCCTGCTTCCAAAGTACAATGTAATTTATGCAGTTGTTCTGACTGATCAACCTCCTGTTTCTAACGTTACAATGTAATCATTGTAATTGTATGTATTGATCCGCTGCTGCTGCTGCTGCTGCGTCTAATCTTACTTTCCGTGTAATGAATTTTTATCATATATTGTTTTTAAGTCGCAAATAATAATTTCAGCTTCCCCATCCTCGACGTACTTTTCCACCAAGCATTACTCTTCTACATATGACTCTGTGTATGTAGAAATCCGTACCAATGGGAACTTAGAAATATATTTTAGCAGACCGTCATATACATTCTATTCACGGGACTATTTTAATTCAATATATGCTTGATGTTTGTTTAACAACTGCTCCAGGATGATCAGTTGATAACAAAGCAATCGATTCATTATTAGTAATAATGATAGGAGTTAAGGATTGTGATAGTCACAGAAGAACCGGTGGTAACCAGAAGTAGAACCACTGGTATTTAGGTTCTGTGAGTGGCAGTGGAGTATCAAGAGTAATTTAAGACAAACTCTACTGATTTAGCACATCCAGACTTCCATCCAGTTCAATCTTCCTTGTAAATTCCAATGCATTTTTCCAATATAGTTTGGTATATTTTCACCTTATTTTCATAAGGTCAGTGGCTGGAGGTTAGGAAGAGAGCCTTTAGATTTTCTATCCTTAGTTCGTACACCTAGATAATACTCGATAGTCCTTAATATAGGAAGGCCTCCAAGTCCTCTGCTATCTGCATTTCCTAGATACTTCCATGTGCATGTCCCAGGGAACCACATTTCCACCAAACATTTCTTTCAAATATATTTTACACAGAACAAATTTACCCCTTTAACTTTCCAAAATATATTTCTCCCTCCCTTCCGTCTAATAAGAAATTTCTTTTACCTCTCTATCCCATTATCTCTCTCTTCTTCTCTTTCTCTTCCTCCTCCCTCCCTCCCTGTCCGTTTCCCCTCCTTTCCCCCCCTTCTCTCCCTCTCAAAAAGCTCCCTCTTCATACTCCGACCTCCTCGTTACATTACAAGCTCATCAGTAGCGTAATTACTGCAGGTAATCTGGTTAAGAATGACGTTCCTGGCTGCTCTCTCATTTATCACGGTGAGCAATGATTCTTGCTTGCCCAAGATGGCCATTGACCCAGCTGGGAAGAAGGGGGGTAGGAGGGACGAATTATTGACTGGGTTTGGGGAATGCCACAAGACTATCATTGGTGGTAGAGGATGAATGGCAGATAATGGCAGATAATGGCAGATAATGGCAGATAATCACATGGTTACACCCACAGCACAATGACACAAGATTCCTGGTGAGTTATCATTAAACTGAACAGGGAAACAAGATGTTTTGGCCCATCCTGGACTATTAGCAAGTCGTTATTTCGTAATGGTTCAGGACAGACCGAAACAGTGTGTCGTTGTGCCATTCCACCTACGGTAGTGTAACTATTAGTTAACACTAATTACGTAGGCATCTGATAATCATAAGTCAAATAATAAACCTCACTCAGATCCAAGTGGAGTTCGGACAAGCAGAACAAGCTTATATTGTTACAAGGTTTCCCTTTAAGAGACTTTTATCTTCTTAATGACGTGATAACGCTCTTCACATCAAGACATTTACAAAATGTCGACAAATGTGAAATAAGCCACAGGCTCGGAATTAAGATATTTTAATGAAACGTTTCGCCACAAATAGCATCTTCAATCCTGAAAAAGCCATTTGTGGCGAAAGGTTTTCTCATTAAACTATCCTAATACTTCCCATGTACTAAATTTCACAGCAAACACAATGAACCAACATTAGTTTGCGCTTCAGCGTATCTCGCCTTCACTAGCATAGCAATAAATGGTCTTCTCTTAGCCATGATGCAGCAGAGAGTAAATTGACAATCGCTGCTAAATATTCATCCTCCGAGAAAGTCAATGAATTTTTAATCGAGCTATTTTATCTTTTCCATTTTCTTTAAAATTAGGTATGATTCTTTCTCTCAATGATTCAGAAAAAAAACAAGTTATTTTTATTAATAGGGATGTGGAGGCTCGCTTTGCTTCAGTTTGCACTCCATCTCTAAATCCCTTAATAACATGTCATCTATATGCAAATCGGAACAATGGATATTAAATTCTCGATTTTGGCAGCGAAAAACAATGTAATGTTTGTGGGGGAAGAAAATGAGAAGTAATTATTAATAATCTGCAGCATAACACCTGGTTTTTACTGCGACAAAAAGAGAGTGTCATCTCAGATGTATATATATATATATATATATATATATATATATATATATATATATATATATATATATATATATATATATATATATATATATATATCTCAGATCTGTATATATATATATATATATATATATATATATATATATATATATATATATATATATATATATATATATATATATATATATATATATATATATATATATATATATATATATATATATATATATATATATATATATATATATATATATATATATATATATATATATATATATATATATATATGTGTGTGTGTGTGTATGTGTGTGTGTACTCACCTAATTGTACTCACCTAATTGTGGTTGCAGGGGTCGAGACTCAGCTCCTGGCCCCGCCTCTTCACCGACCGCTACTAGGTACTCTCTCCCCCTGCTCAATGAGCTTTATCATGCCTAGTCTTAAAACTATGTATAGTTCCTGCCTCCACTACATCGCTTGCCAGACTATTCCACTTCCTAACTACTCTATGGCTGAAGAAATACTTCCTAACATCCCTTTGACTCATCTGAGTCTTCAGCTTCCAATTGTGACCCCTTGTTTCTGTGTCGCATCTCTGGAACATCCTGCCTCTGTCCACCTTGTCTATTCCACGCAGTATTTCGTATGTCGTTATCATGTCTTCCCTGACCCTCCTGTCCTCCAGTGTTGTCAGACCGATTTCCCTTAACCTTTCTTCATAGGACATTCCCCTTAGCTCTAGAACTAGCCTTGTTGCAAACCTTTGCACTTTCTCTAATTTCTTGACATGTTTGACCAGGTGTGGGTTCCAAATTGGTGCTGCATACTCCAGCATGGGCCTGACGTACACAGTGCATAAAGTCTTGAACGATTCCTTACTGAGGTACCGGAACGCTATGATCAGGTTTTACAAGCGCCCATATGCCGCAGCAGTTATCTGGTTAATGTGTGCTTCTGGCGATGTACTCGGTATTATATTCACTCCTAGGTCTTTCTCCTTGAGGGAGGTTAGCAGCCTTTGGCAACCTAGCCTATACTCTGTCTGCAGCCTTCTTTGCCCTCCTCCCTGCGTGTGTGTGTGTGTGTGGAAATCTTTACCTCAAGTACTTTCTCACTTCTCAATCCGTCATCAGGAGCTGCTCAGTGTTGCAAAGGTAGCAACAGGAAAAATGAGGGGAAGTTTTCTCAGAGTATAGCAGCTTGAGAGACTACCTCTAGCACCTCTCTCAGAATGCCACCCATGCATGAACCCTTCCACGCCCCACCCGTATAGGGTAGGGTGGACTAGCCCTCAAAGTTTTAAGATAGCAAGAGGTAGAATAACTAGATTTCAATAGCCAACCCTAAGCTTCTTCTAATAGCGGTTAGAAGAAGCTTAGGGCTACAGATATGTATTACATCCCTTGACCTCTGCATCTCCTGACTTCTGCTTCTCCAGACTAGCGTTCAGATTTTGTATGCTTTAAAAGGTGTAGTTTGTATGTCATTTTGTAAGCTTAAATTTTCAATCTCACCGCGGGAGAAAAGTCGTTTCACTACGAATGAAATGCCATTGCAATACGGACAAAACGCCGCTAAACTGCGGGCAAAACGTTGTTTGACTGAAGGCGTAAGGTTTCTTAACGAAAGGATTGCTCTTCTGACGTGCCTTTGATTCATCATCCTACCTCTGCCCTATTCCAAGCTAAGAGCTTTTATCTTATCTTGGGCCTTGTCTAGGCCATATCAAGGGTCTAGACTTTCCGTATCAATGGTCCATGAGAAATGACCACAGCACAAGTTGAAATCCCAGCTTATAGCAGTTCTCTGTTCTCTGAGTCATATTATCCCTCATATGCGAAGATTATATCCTACCATTACATATTATCTCTGTGTTTCACTATCTCTCATTTCTGTCGCATACATCACAACATTAGGATCTATCGCTGACTTCCGTCACTACCTCTCATAACCAGTCAGTCATCTGCACATTATATCAAATAATGTGGTCTCCAAACCTCATTAGATTCTATTATATATTATATTTAACTCTGAACTCATAGTTTGAAAGGTAATTACACAAAAGAATCAATTTTTTGTTCGGCAGTGTTTTGCCCTCTTTTTTTGTGGTTTTTGTTTGATGTGTCACTTGGCTTGATTGTTCTTTTAAACTTTATAGTTTTATAATTGGTTTTAACCTACTGCGTATAGGGATAAGGCATCAAACGTTGAGAGAGACGGCATCAGAAGTTTAGGAAAAAGTCATCAAAAGTTTAGAGAAGAAACATCAGGCGTCTGGGGGAAGACATCAAACGTTTAGAAAGGAGGCATCAAATGTGTATGGAGAAGATATTAGACTTTTAGAAAGGAGGTATTAGATGCTTCGAGATAGCTTCAAATATTTATGGATACAGTATCAAAACATTAGATTTCAGGAATTTAATATTTAGGGAAAAGCATCAAACGTTTCAGAAATTGACCCCAAAAAATTGGGAGACGGTATCAGATGTTCAGGGCGATGGTTTTAAACGTTAAAGAAACGCACATCAGACGTTCCTCGTCTTCTCCAAGGTCAATATAAGAACTTTTACTCGTATTATATTTACACATGAAATTGTCGTATATATTATATTTATTTTTGTATAATATTTTTTTCTACCAATCACGTGTCTCTTTATCTATGTTTTCAGTTACTAGAGTAAAGTATTTATTTTTAAAGAAAATACATATCCGACGAATAAAGCATCCCATTATGAGGCATCGCCTCTGAATGAAGGGTTGGAGAATTTCCCATTTCCACAGCCAGTTTGTGGAGTTTAATCTTCCCCATGAAACTGTTGGAATGTTGTGTGTAGTGAGGACAGCCTTTCTGCTCTGGTGAGCCAAACATTCAAGCGGTTTGCCAGTAATAATGGCTTCTGTTGGGTCACTCACGATTGTCGAGGGAAGAGTCAGTGCTTCATCAACGTTCCTCCTAGGTACTGGTTGGGGTCACAAGCGATTTTAATGTTGCTTTGTCAGAATTAATCCTGATGATCAGGAAATTGATTTAGCTGCATCCTGCAAGTGAAGTCTGAACACTGTGTTCACGCTATAGTGTGGAAATTCAATGGCCTACTTATAGCCTGAAAAACTTGTTTTCTTACTGAAAAATTTGCTTTCTTACTTAAAAAAAAATGTTTTTCTGACTACATCAATGGGTTGGCAACTTGTAAGTTTACTGCAAATCATTTCAATACTCAATACCCCAGCGTCTGACGCCTCGTCAGCGAGATATAACTTGTAATCTTAGGTAAATTCTAAGAATCAGAAGGGCCAATTGCTGACAATACTGAAGAAAAGACACATCCCATAGCAAGCCTTTAGTGGGAGAATGTTTAGCTTTTGTAAAGATTTATTTGCCTTGATACAGCTTTTATCAGAGAATAATTCTCCCAGTACAAGTTTGCTTTGCAATGTGTCTTTTCAAACTTGTAAGAAGTCAAATGGTCCAGGAATGTTTCTACTGGGACGACCATATCAGTACGATGATGTTTCACGAGACTGTACCTGACCTGACCAAGAATGATAATTAAGCCCCTTTTTTGAAGCCAGACAAGTTGCATGATGCTCTCACTCTTCACTCTTCACTCTTCACTCCCATCTTTCGTGCCTCCTTCCAATTTCCTCCCATTTCGTATCCTTGTATTCCTACGACCCACTCCCTCCTTCTCTCTCTACTTTCCTGCTTCCTTCCAACTAACTGTCTCAACTTTTACCTACCTCTCACGCCCTCCCACATGCCCTCCTTCCCACTCTCTCCATCATCCTCTTTCTTCCTACCACCTTCACATTCCCTCATCCTATCCTTCCATTCCTTCTTCTCATCCTACCTCTCACCCTTCTCAACTTGCCTCCTTCCGAAGCCCTTTCCCATCCTTCTTCTCTGCCTACTTCCTATTCTCTCCATATATCCCTCACTACTTCATTTCTTCCCAGTCCAGCTGGACAAACATAAATACCTCAACATTACGCCAGCTGCACATAAAAACATAAACTACTACACCAGCTGGACATACAGAAACACTAACACCAAACCAGCTGGACACAGAGAAACACTAGCACCAGACCAGCTAGGCACACAGAAATATACTAGCAATACACCAGATGAACATATAGCAACACTAGCTACAACACCAGCTGAGCAAACAGAAACACATGCCCTCTACCAGCTGAACGTACAAAAGCACTCTAGCACTACACCAGCTGGACGTTCAGTAACATATTGCTTTGGTGAAAAATTTCATTATTTAAATTTACTAATTAACACAAAGTAAAATAAAAACGTTCTCTATTTCGTGAAAATACGAGATCTAATAATATGGATAACATTATTCGCCAATTTGAAATTGTGGAAAATTTAACATTTTTAGCTCATTACATATAAAGTGAGTTTTGAGATAATAAGGAAGAGAAAATAAAACTATATATATTTTGTGCAAAAATTTAGTTCCTTTTGTTTTAATTTTAGAGGAGTAATTCTGATACTTTTTTTGTTCTTATTTAAAGCATATTGCAAGACTGATCACGGATTCCAACTATGAAATATTGATAAAGTTTTAAATAATAGATTTTTTTGATACTCGTTAATTTGCTTTTAATCATGATGTTGCACATTTATGTAATATCTTTGTACTTAAATATAATTCTGCTTTGTTAAGGGCTAATTACTTTAAATTATTGATCAATAAGAATTCTGACATTTTTTATCTTCATGCTTCTAAAACAATGACAGCGGTGACAATGACAGCCACTAAGATGTAGCAAGAATTTTGATGAAGTGATGACCACTGTGTTGTAGCAAGTTCTTTGATACTAGTAGAGAAAGTGATGACTACTGTGTGTGTGTGTGTGTGTGTGTGTGTGTGTGTGTGAGGATGTGTATTTCGTTGTGTATGTATCTAGCAATTGTGTGTAGCAGTAAACCAATTTACCATTAACCCTCTACTGCATCATCTATAATCACTTAACATAACAGCATACAATCTGCGTTATTATTGTCTTCTAAAAGAAGCGCCACAACAAATGGTCCCTCGGCACGGGTTACCAGTTCACTGTGAAACTCCTTTTTATAGACACCGGAGGGGATTTTGACCCCGGCTTCACCGGGTTAAGTACAGCCGGCGATTTCCCTGACCGGTTACGAAGAATCTCAATTACCGGGTTGCTTGCAGTTTAATATAGGATTCAAAATGTTAATTTCATGGCTCAGAACTCTTCAAAAGTTTTAGGAAGTTGTCTCATGGCGAGTCCTTGTTCCTGAACTATGTCACCCGTCGCTGCATCCTGGGAGGGAGAAGGGGGAAGGAGAGGGAATGATTGAAGGAGCAAATGAGCAAGGAAGGGAGGGGGAAAGGAAGTGAACGAGGGATGAGTAAAAAAAAGGAGGAGGGAGGGAATGGGAAGAAAAATGGAGAGTGTCGAGAAGGTAGTGAGCAAATAAAAGAGGAAGGGATGAAGAGAACGAGAGAGCGGAGTTGCAATAATTTGGAACGAGGAACGTAATAAGGATTTAAGGGTGAATTATTTTTAATTAACATCATTAGGTACACTCACCTTTTTTCTAAAACACACAAGCCTCCAGCAGGCTCTGGAGTTTCTTACACTCACATTTAAAACTTATTTTACCCTGGTTGAGATCCACAACAGTTGATGGCAGGGACATCATGGGTGTAAGGAAACTGGACCATATGTTGATGGAAGAGGAGAAAGATGGGGTTAGAAAAGGGATGACAAGAAAAAATAAACAAGTGAGAGTACAAGGAAAGAGCAGATAGCAGAAGACCTCACGATCCACCTCGCGGTTATCCGCTACGGTCTACCTACCCCAAATTCTTTCAAGAAAGTTGAGATTATCGTAACATAGCATAAGGCTATCTCATGAGTCTCTATGCAAGTATAAATATGCATGGATATTTTACTGGGAAGGTGGAAATCAAACTTGATATTTGTTGCGTAGAGTATCATAACCTCTCATTATACTTTTTCTGGTGTCGGAACATAAGTGGCTCATTGTCAACTTATCATTCTTATGTAGTTCCTGAACTAATATCTGGATTAATTTCACCATATCTAGCCTTATAGTTTATTTTATTAATTTAAAATTCTCTGAGCAAAATAAATTATTTATGTTTGGGTTTCATGTTTTGCCTCGAAGGTTTATTGAATAGTTTTGCGTTAGTGACTTAATTAGCCTTTTAAATAATTCTTCGTGTCAGAGAATATCAAAACAATTCAGAATTATGATGATTTATATGAGGTCTCGTAGTTTCCGTTTCTTAGAGCTGGCAAAATGGTTTAAGTCTTTCTTCAAATGATTTGTTTCTAAGTTACGATACGAAATTAGTTCTCCTTCTCTATAGTCTATCCATTTAGTTTTAGACTTTCATGTAATTTGAGGACGAAAACTCGACCGCATATTCAAGGTGCGGTCTAACAAGTGCGCCATAATAAAAAATAATTCTGTTGTGTCTCGATGCACAGAGATAATCCATAAAGTGTAACTCTGTTGCTCACTTGCTCTGTTAGATGAGATTCAAATAAATTCAAATAAATCTGCTTCATCGTGTTATGTATAGCTCATACAAAACAACAGTGAACTAAATCTCCAGATTGTCCTTACCTTGCTTATCCAAAAACTAATTAAACTCTAATAATAAAATACTGTAGAATTTAATTTCAACCTAAATTCAGTGTACAGAGTTATGCTGTGCCATAGCTCATTCCTGATTTATTGACTGATTTTACGCAAAAATAGTAGTGTTATCGTTGCTACAGATGTCTAGTTTTGGTAAACTTCCCACAGATCTATGCATGTTAAGATTTTGCTCACATTTATGTTAATACACATTTCAGCTAACGTTCGTATTGTTTCTGTGTACGAGTAGTGAAAAGTGGCACGACACGAACGTAGACTTTCATGTTATTTTTTTTTTTTTAACACGTCATTTTCTACAAAAACGTTGTACAAAACTGTGCCTTTGTACCTAAACTTAGAGCTTCCCAGGTGGAGTAGCAGCTGATTGTAAGTTGTACAGTGATACTGACAATATGGGGATATAGATACTTTCAGGACATTTCTTAAAGGAAACTTAATGGTATGTAGGACGTCAATTTACTGTAGCCAAAGATCTTGACGTGCACAACATCCTCGATTCCATAAAAAGCTAGTACCTATCAAATTCACACTTGAAGAAAAGAATAACCATTATTCTTTTCAAGATATACTTCTGCATACGGGTGAAAAATAATCTACATACAAATTACTCTTTTACTTCCACCACGACGTCAAGACAGAGACGTGTAGTCATAGGCTTCTTCCTCAAAACCTTGAGAATCTCCAGTTCTCACTACGTAGAGGAAGATTAGGCATGCGTCACACGTGCATTCGGTTTACCCCCTCCAGTATACTTTATACAAGAGTACATAGTTTTGCCGGTCATCAACGAGGCATCTAATGTGGAACGATTATTTAACAACCAGCCAAAATAGCCACCAATTCTTCATCAAGTCAAAAATCTGGTGCAGAAACATAATAGCGAATCTTCGACCAGCGCAGGAATATACATTATACTGTGTAAGTGGAGCGGGATAGACAGCTGTATTGTTGGAAGTTAGAGCTCCCGATCAATGGCATGCCTACAACAGGCGTGACTGCAACAGTGCAGCAACACAGGGACATTTGTAAACACCAGATGAAGTGGAATGAGTCTAGACTAGTCATCCATCAAAGCATCGAACAGAAGTGGAAGTTGCCGGTAGCTGTCTTAATTGCAACCACCGACATCATCTCACAAAGACCGGGGAGCCAGAAGACAATTATTCGCATCTGAATCGGTCGTCACTTGTGATAGCCACGTGTCGCAACTTGCTTCAACCTCGCTTTTTGTCATCTGTCTCTGTCCGCTCTATAACACCCCATTTTGTTTTTACTTTGCACTGTGTTAGGATTGAGGAAGCCAACCATAGCTAAAAGTTCCATTTAATAATTTCCTGAACTGTAAGAAGATCTCGAAGGCTGTACCCATGGTAAGTCCGTCTTACCTGGCTGAAAGTGTGGCTTGCTTGACAAAGTTCTGGGACTTTGTCTAGCACGGACTTTAGAAGGGAGTCATAGTCTCAAAGTTTCTGATCTGAAAAGATTAAGGGTATCCTAAAACGTAATTTAGCTTAGAGAGGGATGATCGTAATAGTTGGAATACATGATAGACGTATTATCACTTATCCTGGTTTCCACTTGTTTAACGCGATTATTTTTATCTTAGAATCTCACATATTACAGCAGATACAAGTGGAGCACCGAGGAGAGAAAATTGACTGAGATCAGTGACTAACTCACTGCATGAATACTGTGGCTTATAAATAACCAAAAAAAAAAAAGAGGCACAATACCGTGACTGGAACGATACACAAATAACTCGCACATAGAAGAGAGGAGCTTACGATGACGTTTCGGTCCGACTTGGACCATTTACAAAGTCGTCGTAAGCTCCTCTCTTCTATGTGCCGGTTATTTGTGTACTGTGGCTTATATTCTATCCTCGTTCTTTGAGAATTCTGATGACTTCTAGAAGGATTCTCTAGTGGTTGCGAATGGGCCATTATCCAAGAACCAGGTACTGATCTCACTTGATAAAGTCCTCGGTGACTTTTTTTAATAACCAAAGAAAAGGAGAGTACGAGAAGGTTTTCCTTCCGGACCCGTTCACCAGAGTCAGTCATGTGTTCTCTAAACAGAAGTTTGGAGTCACAGTTTTAGAAGCAGTGTTCTCTAAATACTTTTAGCAGCAGTGTTCTCTAAACAGTTTTAGCAGCAGTGTTCTCTAAATAGTTTTAGCAGCAGTGTTCTCTAAACAGTTTTAGCAGCAGTGTTCTCTATGCAGTTTTAGAAGCAGTGTTCTCTGTGCAGTTTCAGCAGCAGTGTTCTCTATGCAGTTTTAGCAGCAGTAGTCTCTAAACAGTTTTAGCAGCAGTGTTCTCTATGCAGTTTTAGCAGCAGTGTTCTCCATACAGTTTTAGAAGCAGTGTTCTCTAAACAGAAGTTTGGAGTCACAGTTTTAGAAGCAGTGAATAAAGCGGAGGGAAATACTCAGAAACAGGTCTGAGTATAACGTCCTTTCTGAATGAGTTGAATGCATTTGCAAAGTCCAGTTTGATCAGAGATTTCTAATACGTGTGATTAGTGATGTATCTATGTGTTGCATGGCTTGCAGGATCCCTCACCCTAACTACCTTAGTCTCAGTATGATGAGTGAATCATGGCTCACTGTTCTCACTGCTGCCATGACAACACAGCGTAGCTCACTGTGGATCCCTTAGGAAGCATAGACCCCAGTTTGAGAATTTAATTAATGAAATTTGATTCGTGAAAAAAAAAATTAGTATATAACATAGATTCGTGCAATAAAACAAAGGAAAACTGCTTTCATCAGCCGAATTCAACTAGAAATTATTTTCCTCACTCGCCAGTGGTGGAAAGAAACAACAGATTTATTCTCGCCCAGAAAGGAGACAAAGAAACACAAAGAAAACCACAGAACAATCGCAGGTGCAAAGACGCAAAAGAGTAACAAAAGAAAATGAAAAATAAATACAACCTTTGGCAGAAAATCAAGAAACAAACAGTGGAGCGAGGATTGGGAGGGAGAGTAAGTTGAAAAGAGAAGAACAATCAGAGCGAGAATTGAATTAGTGTTCATAGTATGTGCGTTTATTTGACGGTAAATCTGTGTGGAGTAATTTGGTGACTGAAGCGTCGATCCTCCGTCCACTAATTGCGAGACAGCTGTACTTGCTAAGACTCCCAACCACTGTCCACAATAACACAACGAATCGTACACTTAAGATAAAGTGGCAAGACGTGAAATAAGATGGAGAACCAACTCACGAAAATAATAAGTTTGCAAACTCTTAAAAGATTTCAGCGACTTCATAACCCACAGAAGAACGGTACTTTAAACACAAAGGATTCACAAGCTGGGGAAAATATCGCGTCTGCCGAGCAAAAGTTGAGAGGTGAACCAAAAACTGAAGCTCAGCCAGCACAAACTCAGCTAAGGAAATACACACACAAATGCTCACAGTGTTATATATGACCTTATCCAGCTTCCTCCTCTGCTTTCTCCAAAGCAAATTGGCAATCTGATATTTTATCTTGGCTCAACGTGTCAAGGCACAACACTAGGGAATTCCAACCCCCCCCCCATATTTATATATATATATATATATATATATATATATATATATATATATATATATATATATATATATATATATATATATATATATATATATATATATATATATATATATATATATATATATATATATACACTCATACATACATACATGCATATATATAGAGAGAGACGGAGTTGCAAAGTTAAAAAGAATCACCGAAATATATCTAGACAAGATAAATTAGGGCTAAATTTGTTTGACAATAGAGTCTAAGTTCAGGGTGACATACGGCATTTCTCTCTCTCTCTCTCTCTCTCTCTCTCTCTCCCCGAAACACCTTCCCATGGTATAACGATACCCTTTACACCCAACAGTCGCCCAATACCTGGGTGATCACGGGCAGCAGGTGTAAGGCTTCATCCGTTGTCAAATGAAAGGCGCTGCTTCTAAACTACTTGCCGAGTACAGCGATACAATGGCTTATTGCCGAAAGTTTGAAGACAATGAGGTAGTCAAAAAAAAATATCAGGCGAAGATGTGAGGAGGAAGGAAAGAGACAGGTCAGGTAAGGAGAAAGCTAGGAGACAAGACAGATGGGGAGAAAGCAAGGAGACAAGACAGGTGGAGAGAAAGCAAGGAGACAAGACAGGTGGGGAGAAAGCAAGGAGACAAGACAGGTGGGGAGAAAGCAAGGAGACAAGACAGGAGGGGAGAAAGCCAGGAGACATGACAGGTGGGGAGAAAGCTAGGAGACAAGACAGGTGGGGAGAAAGCTAGGAGACAAGACAGGTGGGGAGAAAGCAAGGAGACAAGACAGGTGGGGAGAAAGCCAGGAGACATGACAGGTGGGGAGAAAGCTAGGAGACAAGACAGATGGGGAGAAAGCAAGGAGACAAGACAGGTGGGGAGAAAGCCAGGAGACATGACAGGTGGGGAGAAAGCTAGGAGACAAGACAGGTGGGGAGAAAGCAAGGAGACAAGACAGGTGGGGAGAAAACCAGGAGACATGACAGGTGGGGAGAAAGCTAGGAGACAAGACAGATGGGGAGAAAGCAAGGAGACAAGACAGGTGGGGAGAAAGCCAGGAGACAAGACAGGTGGGGAGAAAGCTAGGAGATAAGACAGGTGGGGAGAAAGCCAGGAGACAAGACAGGTGGGGAGAAAGCTAGGAGATAAGACAGGTGGGGAGAAAACTAGGAGACAAGACAGGTGGGGAGAAAGCTAGGAGATAAGACAGGTGGGGAGAAAACTAGGAGACAAGACAAGTGGGGAGAAGGCTAGGAGACAAGACAGGTGGGGAGAAAGCAAGGAGACAAGACAGGTGGGGAGAAAGCTAGGAGACAAGACAGGTGGGGAGAAAGCAAGGAGAAAAGACAGGTGGGGAGAAAGCTAGGAGATAAGACAGGTGGGGAGAAAGCTAGGAGACAAGACAGGTGGGGAGAAAGCTAGGAGACAAGACAGGTGGGGAGAAAGCAAGGAGACAAGACAGGTGGGGAGAAAGCTAGGAGACAAGACAGGTGGGGAGAAAGCTAGGAGACAAGACAGGTGGGGAGAAAGCTAGGAGACAAGACAGGTGGGGAGAAAGCTAGGAGAAAAGACAGGTGGGGAGAAAGCCAGGAGACAGGTCAGGTGGGGAGAAACCCGGGAGACAGGTCACGTGGAGCGAAAGCCAGGAGGCAGGTCACGTGGGGAGAAAGCCAGGAGACAAGACAGGTGGGGAGAAAGCCAGGAGACAGGTCAGGTGGGGAGAAAGCCAGGAAAGAAGTCAGTTGGGGAGACAACTTGAAGACAGGTCAGGTGGGGAGAAAGCCAGGAGACAGGTCAGGTGGAGATAAAGCCAGGAAAGAAGTCAGTTGGGGAGACAACTTGAAGACAGGTCAGGTGGGGAGAAAGCCAGGAGACAGGTCAGGTGGAGATAAAGCCAGGAAAGAAGTCAGTTGGGGAGACAACTTGGAGACAGGTCAGGTGAGGAGAAAGCCAGGAGACAGGTCAGGTGTGGAGAAAGCCAGGAGACAGGTCAGGTGGAGATAAAGCCAGGAAAGTCAGTAGGGGAGACAACTTGGAGACAGGTCAGGTGAGGAGAAAACCAGGAGACAGGTCAGGTGGAGATAAAGCCAGGAAAGAAGTCAGTAGGGGAGACAACTTGGAGACAGGTCAGGTGAGGAGAAAGCCAGGAGACAGGTCAGGTGGAGATAAAGCCAGGAAAGAAGTCAGTTGGGGAGACAACTTGGAGACAGGTCAGGTGAGGAGAAAGCCAGGAGACAGGTCAGGTGAGGAGAAAGCCAGGAGACAGGTCAGGTGGAGATAAAGCCAGGAAAGAAGTCAGTAGGGGAGACAACTTGGAGACAGGTCAGGTGAGGAGAAAGCCAGGAGACAGGTCAGGTGGAGATAAAGCCAGGAAAGAAGTCAGTAGGGGAGACAACTTGGAGACAGGTCAGGTGAGGAGAAAGCCAGGAGACAGGTCAGGTGGAGATAAAGCCAGGAAAGAAGTCAGTTGGGGAGACAACTTGGAGACAGGTCAGGTGAGGAGAAAGCCAGGAGACAGGTCAGGTGAGGAGAAAGCCAGGAGACAGGTCAGGTGAGGAGAAAGCCAGGAGACAGGTCAAGTGACTTATATCACGGTGATTAATATTTTGTCAAGGTGGAGTTATGTGCTGGTCACGGTGAAGTTATCTTTGAGTCACGGTGGTGATATCTAAGTTACGGTGGTGGTATCTAAGTCACGGTGGTGATATCTAAGTTACGGTGGTGGTATCTAAGTCACGGTGGTGATATCTAAGTCACGGTGGTAGTATCTAAGTCACGGTGGTGGTATCTAAGTCGCGGTGGTGGTATCTAAGTCGCGGTGGTGATATCTAAGTCACGGTGGTGGTATCTAAGTCATGGTGGTGGTATCTAAGTCACGGTGGTGATATCTAAGTCACGGTGGTGGCATCTAAGTCACGGTGGTGATATCTAAGTCACGGTGGTGGTATCTAAGTCACGGTGGTGGTATCTAAGTCGCGGTGGTGGTATCTAAGTCATGGTGGTGGTATCTAAGTCACGGTGGTGGTATCTAAGTCACGGTGGTGATATCTAAGTCACGGTGGTGGTATCTAAGTCACGGTGGTGATATCTAAGTCACGGTGGTGGTATCTAAGTCTCGGTGGTGGTATCTAAGTCACGGTGGTGGTATCTTAGTCACGGTGGTGGTATCTAAGTCACGGTGGTGGTATCTAAGTCACGGTGGTGGTATCTAAGTCACGATGGTGGCATCTAAGTCACGGTGGTGGCATCTAAGTCACGGTGGTGATATCTAAGTCACGGTGGTGGTATCTAAGTCACGGTGGTGGTATCTAAGTCACGGTGGTGGCATCTATTCACGGTGGTGGTATCTAAGTCACGGTGGTGGTATCTAAGTCACGGTGGTGGTATCTAAGTCACGGTGGTGATATCTAAGTCACGGTGGTGGTATCTAAGTCACGGTGGTGATATCTAAGTCACGGTGGTGGTATCTAAGTCACGGTGGTGGTATCTAAGTCACGGTGGTGGTATTTAAGGCACGGTGGTAGTATCTAAGTCACGGTGATGGTATCTAAGTCACGGTGGTGGTAATTAAGTCACGGCGGTGGTATCTAAGTCACGGTAGTGGCATCTAAGTCACGGTGGTGGTATCTAAGTCACGGTGTTGGTGTCTAAGTCACGGTGGTGGTATCTAAGTCACGGTGGTGGTATCTAAGCCACGGTGGTGGTGTCTAAGTCACGGTGGTGGTATCTAAGTCACGGTGGTGGTATCTAAGTCACGGTGGTGGTATCTAAGTCACGGTGGTGATATCTAAGTCACGGTGGTGGTATCTAAGTCACGGTGGTGATATCTAAGTCACGGTGGCGATATCTAAGTCACGGTGGTGGTATCTAAGTCACGGTGGTGGTATCTAAGTCACGGTGGTGGTATCTAAGTCACGGTGGTGGTATCTAAGTCACGGTGGTGGTATCTAAGTCACGGTGGTGGTATCTAAGTCACGGTGGTGGCATCTAAGTCACGGTGGTGGTATCTAAGTCACAGTGGTGGTATCTAAGTCACAGTGGTGGTATCTAAGTCACGGTGGTGGTATCTAAGTCACGGTTGTGGTATTTAAGTCACGGTGGTGGTATCTAAGTCACGGTGGTGGTATCTAAGTCACGGTGGTGGTATCTAAGTCACGGTGGTGGTATCTAAGTCACGGTGTTGGTGTCTAAGTCACGGTGGTGGTGTCTAAGTCAGGGTGGTGGTATCTAAGTCACGGTGATGGTGTCTAAGTCACGGTGGTGGTATCTAAGTCACGGTGAAGTCATCTTTGAGTCACGTTGGTGGTATCTAAGTCACGGTGGTGGTATCTAAGAGTCATGATGGTGGTATCTAAGTCACGGTGGTGGTATCTAAGAGTCACGGTGTTGGCATCTAAGAGTCACGGTGGTGGCATCTAAGAGCCACGATGGTCGCATCTAAGAGTCACGGTGGTGGTATCTAAGAGTCATGGTGGTGGCATATAAGAGTCACGGTGGTGGTATCTACGAGTCATGGTCTTGGCATCTAAGAGTCACGGTGGTGGCATCTAAGAGTCACGGTGGTAGTATCTAAGAGTCACAGTGGTGGTATCTAAGAGTCACGGTGGTGGTATCTAAGAGTCACAGTGGTGGTATCTAAGAGTCACGGTCTTGGCATCTAAGAGTCACGGTGATGGTATCTAAGAGTCACGGTCTTGGCATCTAAGAGTCACGGTGGTGGTATCTAAGAGTCACGGTGGTGGCATCTAAGGGTCACGATGGTCTTATCTAAGAGTCACAGTGGTGGTATCTAAGAGTCATGGTCTTGGCATCTAAGAGTCACGGTGGTGGTATCTAAGAGTCATGATGGTGGTATCTAAGTCACGGTGGTGGTATCTAAGAGTCACGGTGTTGGCATCTAAGAGTCACGGTGGTGGCATCTAAGAGCCACGATGGTCGCATCTAAGAGTCACGGTGGTGGTATCTAAGAGTCATGGTGGTGGCATATAAGAGTCACGGTGGTGGTATCTACGAGTCATGGTCTTGGCATCTAAGAGTCACGGTGGTGGCATCTAAGAGTCACGGTGGTAGTATCTAAGAGTCACAGTGGTGGTATCTAAGAGTCACGGTGGTGGTATCTAAGAGTCACAGTGGTGGTATCTAAGAGTCACGGCCTTGGCATCTAAGAGTCACGGTGATGGTATCTAAGAGTCACGGTCTTGGCATCTAAGAGTCACGGTGGTGGTATCTAAGAGTCACGGTGGTGGCATCTAAGGGTCACGATGGTCTTATCTAAGAGTCACAGTGGTGGTATCTAAGAGTCATGGTCTTGGCATCTAAGAGTCACGGTGGTGGTATCTAAGAGTCACGGTCTTGGCATCTAAGAGTCACGGTGGTGGTATCTAAGAGTCACGGTGGTGGCATCTAAGGGTCACGGTGGGGGTATCTAAGAGTCACGGTGGTGACATCTAAGAGTCACGGTGGCGGCATCTAAGAGTCACGGTCTTGGCATCTAAGAGTCACGGTGGTGGTATCTAAGAGTCACGGTGGTGACATCTAAGAGTCATTGTGGTGGTATCTAAGAGTCACGGTGGTGGTATCTAAAAGCCACGGTGGTGGTAGCTAAGAGTCACGGTGGTGGTATCTAAGAGTCACGGTGGTGGTATCTAAGAGTCACGGTGGTGGCATCTAAGTCACGGTGGTGGCATCTAAGGGTCACGGTGGTGGTATCTAAGAGTCACGGTGGTGGTATCTAAGAGTCACGGTGGTGGTATCTAAGAGTCACGGTGGTGGTATCTAAAAGCCACGGTGGTGGTAGCTAAGAGTCACGGTGGTGGTATCTAAGAGTCACGGTGGTGGTATCTAAGAGTCACGGTGGTGGCATCTAAGTCACGGTGGTGGCATCTAAGGGTCACGGTGGTGGCATCTAAGGGTCACGGTGGTGGTATCTAAGAGTCACGGTGGTGGCATCTAAGTCACGGTGGTGGTATCTAAGGGTCACGGTGGTGGCATCTAAGGGTCACGGTGGTGGCATCTAAGGGTCACGGTGGTGGCATCTAAGGGTCACGGTGGTGGCATCTAAGGGTCACGGTGGTGGCATA
>NC_091317.1:27369584-27407084 GCF_038502225.1 Cherax quadricarinatus | reverse complement strand
TCACTCAGAAACTGCGCTACTGATGCTGCAAGTCTGCAATATCAGTTTCCGCTATAAGCAAAGGCCAATAACAGTCACAAATATTATTCAAAATTGAATGAAGTTATTCAGAAAGAACTAATATACTATATACCATCTTCATAAATATTCAAAGATATAACTCAAACCAAACTAATATAACAAGTGACTACCAGAAATCACAGAGAACCAGAAGTCAATGGGATTTACGCCTGCTGATGTTCTAAGAGATTTTAATGGGCTGGAACAATTATCACGGATGAGGTAATCGAACCAACCTCCCAATCTCCATCCTGAGAAGTCAAAATGGAACATTACACTCAACTGTCAGCAGACAATCTAGGGTTGTATGACATCACTAGAGGGCCCTGAGTTCCCTTTAATTACAGCTGGCAAAGACAGCAATAAGATTTGTGGTACTTTTGCTAGCACCGAATAAATGCATTACGTCCTCTACTCGGACAGCACACGATAATCTTTCCCCTGTACCCGCATACTACTGAAGGGGTTACCATTACCGTGGTTACTGGTAATGAAATTACCATTCCTTTCTTGGTAACAGCCTGTTTCAGACAATCGTAAACAGTTCTTATACAAGTACATTCTTCAGATTATTTTGATTTGTCAATATTAACTAATAATTTTAACTAATAATATCAGAGCCACAAATATTAAAGCCAGACAGAAAATAATCGCAGCACGAGCACCAATATTATAACATTAAGTTACGGAAAAAAAAATTATTTTTGGACTGGTGAGAGCTCGATTCTCCGTCCAATAATCGCTGGAAAGACATACTACCTACCTCATTTGGACTCATATAAAGAATTCTGTGAGAAAGAACAAATTTAATTGTATCAGTAGCTACCGATAAAATCAGCCAGAAATTGCAGTTGGGCTTCACGACTGTCGCACTTGTATTCACTATGACGTAAAGCGCCACAAGCAATGTGAAAAATTAAAGCCAGAATTGAGAAATTCTTTTTGACGTGTTAACCACTAGATGAAAATTCGAAAAAGTTTAATAATCAGTCAGTTAAAACTTGAAAACTTCATCAACATCCTCGAATCACAGCAGAACACATCAAATTTAGAATACGTAAGATGAAACAAGTTTCTACACGTAATGTGGAACAAATTAAGAAACGTCAAGTGTAAGGACTTAAGAAAGGTAAGATGGAAGGGAAGACCTTAGCAAACACTGTGGTAGGAGAGGTAGTCTTAAGAGGCAGTACACATGATGAGCCTCGTACATGTTAACTCCTCAACAATTCGATTTAATAGAGAGAAAAGCATAACCAGCCAGACTGTAAAAAAAACCGTGACCTTATATTAACAAATAACTGTAGTCTCTTTCCTAGTTTCTCCTCTCCATTTGCCTATACACCTCTCCTTCTCCCTCCTGCCTCTTTCCTTCCTCCAGCTTCTCTCCTCCGTCTTCTGTCCACCTCTCCTTTCGTCTTCCACCTCCCTCCCTACCTTCCACCCCTTTTCCTTTCAGCTTTTTTTCTTCTCTATCCCACCTCTCTTCTTTACCCTTGCATCTCCGTTCTCAGCAGCATTTCCTTCCCCCCCGCCCCTTTCTTTCCTCTCTCTTTTTGTCCAACTCCTCCCCACATCTCTCGTTTTCCTTCCCGACACTTTTCCCTCCCTCTCCTACTGTCCCCTCTCCAACACCATATTCCTTGCCTGGCCCCTGAATCTCTTCTCTTCATCTCCCCTCTCTCTCTCTCTCAAAAAAAAAAAGACAAAGAAAAGAGGGAAAACACTCAATCGTAAATTCTCCTTCGTGGAAACTTTTTCACAAGGGATTTTTGCATATTTCCAATGTGAAGTGTAAACTCTGTGATGATATCGTTTTGCCTGTCACTAGTGGGAGGGAGAACGAGACTGTAGAGGGAACTTAAGTGGGAGGGAGGAGGAGACTGTAGAGAGAACTTAAGTGGGAGGGAGAAGGAGACTGTAGACGGAACTGTAGTGCTTGTCTCTTGCTGCCTCCATCCTTCCGTTGGTCTCTCTATGTAGTATCAATCCTTCTGATGTTGTGTCCATCCTTCTGATGTTGTTTCCATCCTTCTGATGTTGTCTCCATCCTTCTGATGTTGTCTCCATCCTTCTGATGTTGTCTCCATCCTTCTGATGTTGTCTCCATCCTTCTGTTGTTGTATCCATCCTTCTGATGTTGTCTCCATTCTTCTGATGTTGTCTCCAGCCTTCTGATGTTGTCTCCATCCATCTGATGTTGTATCCATCATTCTGATGTTGTCTCCATCCTTCTGATGTTGTCTCCATACTTCTGATGTTGTCTCCATCCTTCTGATGTCTCCATCCTTCTGTTGTTGTATCCATCCTTCTGATGTTGTCTCCATTCTTCTGATGTTGTCTCCAGCCTTCTTATGTTGTCTCCATCCCTCTGTTGTTGTTTCCATCCTTCTGATGTTGTCTCCATCGTTCTGTTGTTGTCTCCATCCTTCTGATGTTGTCTCCATCCTTCTGTTGTTGTCTCCATCCTTCTGATGTTGTCTCCATCCTTCTGATGTTGTCTCCATCCTTCTGATGTCTCCATCCTTCTGTTGTTGTATCCATCCTTCTGATGTTGCCTCCATCCTTCTGATGTTGCCTCCATCCTTCTGATGTTGTCTCCATCCTTCTGTTGTTGTCTCCATCCTTCTGTTGTTGCCTCCATCCTTCTGTTGTTGTCTCCATCCTTCTGATGTTGTCTCCATCCTTCTGTTGTTGTATCCATCCTTCTGATGTTGTCTCCATCCTTCTGATGTTGCCTCCATCCTTCTGTTGTTGTCTCCATCCTTCTGATGTTGTCTCCATCCTTCTGTTGTTGTCTCCATCCTTCCGATGTTGTCTCCATCCTTCTGTTGTTGTCTCCATCCTTCCGATGTTGTCTCCATCCTTCTGATGTTGTATCCATCCTTCTGATGTTGCCTCCATCCTTCTGATGTTGTATCCATCCTTCTGATGTTGTGTCCATCCTTCTGATGTTGTTTCCATCCTTCTGTTGTTGTCTCCATCCTTCTGATGTTGTCTCCATCCTTCTGATGTTGTCTCCATCCTTCTGTTGTTGTCTCCATCCTTCTGATGTTGTCTCCATCCTTCTGATGTTGTATCCATCCTTCTGATGTTGCCTCCATCCTTCTGATTTTGCCTCCATCCTTCTGATGTTGTCTCCATCCTTCTGTTGCTGTCTCCATCCTTCTGTTGTTGCCTCCATCCTTCTTACGTTGCATCCATTCTTCTGTTATCTCCATCCTTCTGTTGCGGTCTCTATCCTTCTGTTGTTGTTTCTATCCTTCTGTTATTGTCTCCATACTTCTGTTTCTCCCTTCATCCTTCTGTTGCTGCCTTCATTATTCTTTTGCTCGCTCCATGCTTCTGCTGTTCTCTCCATTCTTATATTGCTATCTCTAGCCTTCTGTTGTTGGCATCCTTCTGTTGCTGCCTTCTTCCTACTGCTGTGTACATCCTTCTGTTGTTGTCTTTGTGTATCTGTTGCTCCATGTACTTGTTGCTGTCTCCATCCTTCTGTTGTTATCTCTATCCTTCTGTTGTCTGCATCCTTCTATTTCTGCCTTCATCCATCCGATGCTGTCACCATACTTCTGTTGCTGTCTCCATCTTCCTGAAACCTCCGGTACTTGTTGTAGTACCTCCAGTAATATTACAGTACCACCAGTAATATTGCTGCAACTCCAGTAACCACCAATACCAGTACGACCTTCACCAACACCACTTTCACCATCTCCACCAACACCACCTTCACCACCACCACCAACACCACCTTCACCACCACCACCAACACCACCTTCTCCACCACCACCAACACCACCTTCACCACCACCACCAACACCACCTTCTCCACCACCACCAACACCACCTTCACCACCACCACCAACACCTCCTTCACCACCACCACCACCAACACCACCTTCACCACCACCACCAACACCACCTTCACCACCACCACCAACACCACCTTCACCACCACCACCAACACCACCTTCTCCACCACCACCAACACCTCCTTCACCACCACCACCAACACCTCCTTCACCACTACCACCAACACCACCTTCACCACCACCACCATCACCACCTTCACCACCTTCACCACCTTCACCACCACCACCACCATCACCACCTTCACCACCTTCACCACCACCACCAACACCACCTTCTCCACCACCACCAACACCACCTTCACCACCACCACCACCAACACCACCTTCACCACCACCACCATCACCACCTTCACCACCTTCACCACCTTCACCACCACCACCACCTTCACCACCTCCATTACCACCACCAACACCACCTTCACCACCACCACCAACACCACCTTCACCATCACCACCACATCCAATATTATGACCACCCTCACCATCACCCTCAAAATTATTACCTTCCATACATCCCTTACCTTTATCCTCACCACCACCCCACTACAATCACACCAGCGTCACCACCACCCAACCACTCTCACCATCACCACCATCATTATCACCACCCTCAGCTCTACCCACCACCACCACAACCACCACCACAACCCTCACCACCTCCCAACAACCAACATAATAAACCACAACTCTGATAATGGAAATGATTCAGAAATATTTACAGCACTAAAGCTTTATGTAACAAATAACACGATTAATATTGAACATCAATTTGAGATTTTTGCAAATTATTTGGAGTAAAATACGTATATAAAACCTTGACAAAGCCCCTGCTTAGATTTATGCTTAAACTCTATAAACATAAAAGCCTCGAACTGGTGTCCTCAAATCCTAGCTCGACCAGCATATTAATTATATTTTGAAATTTATATAAAAAAAATACATTCTGAGTGGTAGAGGATTTCTCAATCCCATGATATCGATTTTTTATTTATATGTGAAGCGCTAAACCCGTGAAGCTCACTCAACTCGAGGAGTGGCGAAAGTTCCATTCTTCGTTGGCTAATCCCGAAACTGATTACACCACCTTACTCTGCTCACCTATTTACGTCAATCAGGTAAGTTTTTCACCGAAATAACTGTCTGTATAGGTTAATCAGAAGCAGAATAATTAAGCTTCAAGCAGAATAATGGAGCTTCAAGCCCTCAAGCAGGTACAAAGATACCAAACACGGAGATCATCCTTAATTTAAACGCCATTTCGCTGAAGATAAGGCAATATCAAAACTTGATTTAGCTCACGTCCGAGTGAAACTAAGTCTAGAATAAAAGCTATCCCCGCACTGCTTTTTTTTTTTTGCTTTTGCAGCAGCAGCAGCAGCAGCAGTAGTTGGGGCTACTCACACTGAGAAGTAAGTCTACTAGCCTAGACTTAGTTTCGGTCCCCAGCTCCTTACACACAAAAGTGAATATTTTTTGTAAACAAAGTCAACGGCTGCAGTTGTATACAACGAAATTTTTCTCGCTACTACTACCACAGTGCTGCTTTCAATACTTACATATCAAGAAATGTTCCAAACTATCGCTGCCACAGTGCTGCTTTCAATACTTACATATCAAGAAATGTTCCAAACTATCGCTGCCACAGTGCTGCTTTCAACACTCATATATCAAGAAATGTTCCAAACTATCGCTGCCACAGTGCTACTTTCAATACTTACATATCAAGAAATGTTCCAAACTATCGCTGCCACAGTGCTACTTTCAATACTTACATATCAAGAAATGTTCCAAACTATCGCTGCCACAGTGCTGCTTTCAATACTTACATATCAAGAAATGTTCCAAACTATCGCTGCCACAGTGCTACTTTCAATACTTACATATCAAGAAATGTTCCAAACTATCGCTGCCACAGTGCTACTTTCAATACTTACACATCAAGAAATGTTCCAAACTATCGCTGCCACAGTGCTGCTTTCAATACTTACATATCAAGAAATGTTCCAAACTATCGCTGCCACAGTGCTACTTTCAATACTTACATATCAAGAAATGTTCCAAACTATCGCTGCCACAGTGCTACTTTCAATACTTACATATCAAGAAATGTTCCAAACTATCGCTGCCACAGTGCTGCTTTCAATACTTACATATCAAGAAATGTTCCAAACTATCGCTGCCACAGTGCTACTTTCAATACTTACATATCAAGAAATGATCCAAACTATCGCTGCCACAGTGCTGCTTTCAATACTTACATATCAAGAAATGTTCCAAACTATCGCTGCCACAGTGCTACTTTCAATACTTACATATCAAGAAATGTTCCAAACTATCGCTGCCACAGTGCTACTTTCAATACTTACATATCAAGAAATGTTCCAAACTATCGCTGCCACAGTGCTGCTTTCAATACTTACATATCAAGAAATGTTCCAAACTATCGCTGCCACAGTGCTACTTTCAATACTTACATATCAAGAAATGTTCCAAACTATCGCTGCCACAGTGCTACTTTCAATACTTACATATCAAGAAATGTTCCAAACTATCGCTGCCACAGTGCTACTTTCAATACTTACATATCAAGAAATGTTCCAAACTATCTCTGCCACAGTGCTGCTTTCAATACTTACATCTCAAGAAATGTTCCAAACTATCGCTGCCACAGTGCTACTTTCAATACTTACATATCAAGAAATGTTCCAAACTATCGCTGCCACAGTGCTACTTTCAATACTTACATATCAAGAAATGTTCCAAACTATCGCTGCCACAGTGCTACTTTCAATACTTACATATCAAGAAATGTTCCAAACTATCGCTGCCACAGTGCTACTTTCAATACTTACATATCAAGAAATGTTCCAAACTATCGCTACCACAGTGCTGCTTTCAATACTTACATATCAAGAAATGTTCCAAACTATCGCTGCCACAGTGCTGCTTTCAATACTTACATATCAAGAAATGTTCCAAACTATCGCTGCCACAGTGCTGCTTTCAATACTTACATATCAAGAAATGTTCCAAACTATCGCTGCCACAGTGCTACTTTCAATACTTACATATCAAGAAATGTTCCAAACTATTGCTGCCACAGTGCTGCTTTCAATACTTACATATCAAGAAATGTTCCAAACTATCGCTGCCACAGTGCTACTTTCAATACTTACATATCAAGAAATGTTCCAAACTATCGCTGCCACAGTGCTACTTTCAATACTTACATATCAAGAAATGTTCCAAACTATCGCTGCCACAGTGCTACTTTCAATACTTACATATCAAGAAATGTTCCAAACTATCGCTGCCACAGTGCTGCTTTCAATACTTACATATCAAGAAATGTTCCAAACTATCGCTGCCACAGTGCTGCTTTCAATACTTACATATCAAGAAATGTTCCAAACTATCGCTGCCACAGTGCTACTTTCAATACTTACATATCAAGAAATGTTCCAAACTATCGCTGCCACAGTGCTACTTTCAATACTTACATATCAAGAAATGTTCCAAACTATCGCTGCCACAGTGCTGCTTTCAATACTTACATATCAAGAAATGTTCCAAACTATCGCTGCCACAGTGCTGCTTTCAATACTTACATATCAAGAAATGTTCCAAACTATCGCTGCCACAGTGCTACTTTCAATACTTACATATCAAGAAATGTTCCAAACTATCGCTGCCACAGTGCTGCTTTCAATACTTACATATCAAGAAATGTTCCAAACTATCGCTGCCACAGTGCTACTTTCAATACTTACATATCAAGAAATGTTCCAAACTATCGCTGCCACAGTGCTACTTTCAATACTTACATATCAAGAAATGTTCCAAACTATCGCTGCCACAGTGCTACTTTCAATACTTACATATCAAGAAATGTTCCAAACTATCGCTGCCACAGTGCTGCTTTCAATACTTACATATCAAGAAATGTTCCAAACTATCGCTGCCACAGTGCTGCTTTCAATACTTACATATCAAGAAATGTTCCAAACTATCACTGCCACAGTGCTACTTTCAATACTTACATATCAAGAAATGTTCCAAACTATCGCTGCCACAGTGCTACTTTCAATACTTACATATCAAGAAATGTTCCAAACTATCACTGCCACAGTGCTGCTTTCAATACTTACATATCAAGAAATGTTCCAAAGTATCACTGCCACAGTGCTACTTTCAATACTTACATATCAAGAAATGTTCCAAACTATCGCTGCCACAGTGCTACTTTCAATACTTACATATCAAGAAATGTTCCAAACTATCACTGCCACAGTGCTGCTTTCAATACTTACATATCAAGAAATGTTCCAAACTATCACTGCCACAGTGCTACTTTCAATACTTACATATCAAGAAATGTTCCAAACTATCGCTGCCACAGTGCTACTTTCAATACTTACATATCAAGAAATGTTCCAAACTATCACTGCCACAGTGCTACTTTCAATACTTACATATCAAGAAATGTTCCAAACTATCACTGCCACAGTGCTACTTTCAATACTTACATATCAAGAAATGTTCCAAACTATCACTGCCACAGTGCTGCTTTCAATACTTACATATCAAGAAATGTTCCAAACTATCACTGCCACAGTGCTACTTTCAATACTTACATATCAAGAAATGTTCCAAACTATCGCTGCCACAGTGCTACTTTCAACACTCATATATCAAGAAATGTTCCAAACTATCGCTGCCACAGTGCTGCTTTCAATACTTACATATCAAGAAATGTTCCAAACTATCGCTGCCACAGTGCTGCTTTCAATACTTACATATCAAGAAATGTTCCAAACTATCGCTGCCACAGTGCTACTTTCAACACTCATATATCAAGGAAAATTAACCACTACATCTCACATAGTGCTACTCTAAATCATAAAGGTAAATTATTACTACAGCTTAAAAACTGAGAATAACAAAATATTATTTAACAGCTGACACCTGCACACCAACTTTCCGTGGAGCAATAAATTTATTAAAGCGAAATTTATTCACATCTATCAATACACTACCCTGCAATTTAGTTTAGTTTTCATGCATAATGTGCTAAAGTTAGATGAACAAATGCTCCATGTGTAAAAGTTTCCAAAATATATATCGTATGATAAAGTAATCAATTCCATTTGCTAATTTTAACATAAAATTTCCCGTGTTAAAATTAACAATACATGGTAGTAAAATGGTATGGCCATTTTGACAGACTCTGGAAAAAACACGTGTGTACAGTTTGAGGACATTTATTAAAGAAAACGTTTCGCCACGAATGGCATCATCAATCCTAATTCAGAGTGAGCTACAATAGAGTGAATGAAGAGGACAGTAAAGATGACCATTTCAAGAGTGAGGTGAGGTACGTCAGGGTGTAGGAAATAGGTTGGATAAATATTAGTAAAGTGTTCGTGTTTGAGTAAGACCTGTCTAGCATGGATCATGTGATATATGGTTTTGAAAACCGGCAAGTTGGAGTTTGAGACGTATGGGAATCTTTATACGTCTGGTGCATAGCTACGCCATGTTCAAGGTTCGTTCACACTGATGGAAAATCTTAACATAGATATTGAAAAGTTATTAAACATTTAAGCTAACAAACGTTTACGGAAATGTGTCGGTTGTGGCAATATAAGCAACTTCCAGCAACGTCCGCCTCTGTCGGTTGTTTTCTCGGATGACTAGTCGTGCCTCACGAAATTTGTATTTGTCCAACCAATTTTCAACAACCTGACGCGCCTACTTCGTCACTTGCAAGGTCTTATAAATACTATGTAAGCCTTTTTTTTTCTTCTTAACTTACGCCCTGTTATAACTGATAAAGTCACGTGTAGTGAAACTTTTCCTTCAGAGTCCTGAAAGGTATTTACGCCCTCAGTTGCCAAGGCACTTGACAGATGAGGCCATTAATTGATGCCTCATGAAATGAGATCAATAGGAATAATGAGGAAAAAGTGAGAAAACAAACATTCAGTTTTCTAACAGACAAAATGCAGAGAGTAATATTAATCCAATAAAAAAATCTGATCCTAGTCGTATAAAAAGTTCTGTCAACTTCACATGTTTCTCATTTGCATGATTCTCACCCACATGTTTCTCATTAACATGTTTCTCATCCACACGTTTCTCATTCGCATGTTTCTCATTAGCATGTTCCTCATTCTCATGTTTCTCATCCACATGTGTCTCATTCACATGTTTCTCATCCACATGTTTCTCATCCACATGTTTCTCATCCACATGTTTCTCATCCACATGTTTCTCATTCACATGTTTATCATTCACATGTTTCTCATTCACATTTTTCTCGTCCACATGTTTCTCATTCACATGTTTATCATTCACATGTTTATCATTCACATGTTTCTCATCCACATGTTTCTAATTCACATGTTTCTCATCCACATGTTTCTCATCAACATGTTTCTCATTCACATGTTTCTCATCCACATGTTTCTCATCATGTTTCTCATCCACATATTTCTCATCAACATGTTTCTCATCCACATGTTTCTCATCAACATGTTTCTCATTCACATGTTTCTCATCCACATGTTTCTCATCATGTTTCTCATCCACATATTTCTCATCAACATGTTTCTCATTCACATGTTTCTCATTCTCATAACAAAGAGTAGCTCTCTTATAAAGATCATCTATACAGTAAAAATTTTGAAAAAAAAGGCAATAAAAAGAAAACTCATCCAAAACTGAACAGCAAATACTATAAAGACTTTTGTCACTCACTATTCGATTTTGGATCCACTCTTTAAGTGCATTAGCAAAAATTTACACTTTGTACAGAAGCTTCATAAAAGAACGAACTGCATATAAACAACGACACTGTCAAAACATTATAGAACCGTTTTTGGACGAAGCCAAAATAAGAGCCTGTGTAGGACACAAAAGAGTCTGTGAAGGAAGCAAAAGAGTCTGTGAAGAAAACAAAAAGAATCTGTGAAGGAAACAAAAGAGTCTGTGAAGGAAACAAAAGAGTCTGTGAAGGAAACAAAAGAGTCTGTGAAGAAAACAAAAAGAATCTGTGAAGGAAACAAAAGAGTCTGTGAAGGAAACAAAACAGTCTGTGAAGGAAACAAAACAGTCTGTGAAGGAAACAAAACAGTCTGTGAAGGAAACAGAACAGTCTGTGTAGGGCACAAAAGAGTCTGTGAAGGACACAAAAAATTACAACCACAATCTATCCAGTGGGGAAAGAAGAAAAAAGGCCATGATGATTATAGGTGAGACCTTGAACAGTTTACAAATGTAAATAATGATGAACTAAACACCATGCACAGGACACTTAAGTGCCAGCAGCATACACCATGCACAGGACACTTAAGTGCCAGCAGCATACACCATGCACAGGGCACTTAAGTGCCAGCAGCATACACCATGCACAGGACACTTAAGTGCCAGCAGCATACACCATGCACAGGGCACTTAAGTGCCAGCAGCATACACCATGCACAGGACACTTAAGTGCCAGCAGCATACACCATGCACAGGACACTTAAGTGCCAGCAGCATACACCATGCACAGGACACTTAAGTGCCAGCAGCATACACCATGCACAGGGCACTTAAGTGCCAGCAGCATACACCATACACAGGATATTTACGTGCCAGCAGTATACACCATGCACAGGACACTTAAGTGCCAGCAGCATACACCGTACACAGGACACTTAAGTGCCAGCAGTATACACCATACACAGGACACTTAAGTGCCAGCAGTATACACCGTACACAGGACACTTAAGGGCCAACAGTATACACAGTACACAGGACACTTAAGTGCCAGCAGTATACACCATACACAGGACACTTAAGTGCCAGCAGTATACACCATACACAGGACACTTAAGTGCCAGCAGCATACACCGTACACAGGACACTTAAGTGCCAGCAGTATACACCATACACAGGACACTTAAGTGCCAGCAGCATACACCGTACACAAGACACTTAAGTGCCAGCAGTATACACCATGCACAGGACACTTAATTGCCTGCAGTATACACCTTACACAGGACACTTAAGTGCCAGCAGTATACACCGTACACAGGACACTTAAGTAGCAGTTGTATACACCGTACACAGTACACTTAAGTGCCAGCAGTATACACCATACACAGGACACTTAAGTGCCAGCAGTATACACCATACACAGGACACTTAAGTGCCAGCAGTATACACTGTACACAGGACACTTAAGTGCCAGCAGTACACACCGTACACAGGACACTTAAGTGCCAGCAGCATACACCATGCACAGGACACTTAAGTGCCAACAGTATACACCGTACACAGGACACTTAAGTGCCAGCAGCATACACCATGCACAGGACACTTAAGTGCCAGCAGTATACACCATACACAGGACACTTAAGTGCCAACAGCATTCACAGTACACAGGACACTGAAGTGCCAGCAGTATACACCATACACAGGACACTTAAGTGCCAGCAGTATACACCGTACACAGGACACTTAAGTGCCAGCAGTATACACCGTACACAGGACACTTAAGTGCCAGCAGTATACACCATACACAGGACACTTAAGTGCCAGCAGTATAAACCATAGACAGGACACTTAAGTGCCAGCAGTATACACTGTACACAGGACACTTAAGTGCCAGCAGTATACACCAAACACAGGACACTTAAGTGCCAGCAGTATACACCGTACACAGGACACTTAAGTGCCAGCAGCATAAACCATGCACAGGACACTTAAGTGCCAGCAGTATACACCGTACACAGGACACTTAAGTGCCAGCAGTATACACCATACGCAGGACACTTAAGTGCCAGCAGTATACACAGTACACAGGACACTTAAGTGCCAGCAGTATACACCGTACACAGGACACTTAAGTGCCAGCAATATACACCAAACACAGGACAATTAAGTGCCAGCAGTATACACCGTACACAGGACACTTAAGTGCCAGCAGAATACACCATACACAGGACACTTAAGTGCCAGCAGTATACACCATGCACAGGACACTTAAGTGCTAGCAGTATACACCATGCACAGGACACTTAAGTGCCAGCAGTATACACCATGCACAGGACACTTAAGTGCTAGCAGTATACACCATACACAGGACACTGAAGTGCCAGCAGCATACACCATACACAGGACGCTTAAGTGCCAGCAGTATACACAGTACACAGAACACTTAAGTGCCAGCAGTATACACCGTACACAGGACACTTAAGTGCCAGCAGTATACACCATGCACAGGACACTTAAGTGCTAGCAGTATACACCATGCACAAGACACTTAAGTGCCAGCAGTATACACCATACACAGGACACTTAAGTGCCAGCAGCATACACCATACACAGGACACTTAAGTGCCAGCAGTATACACCGTACACAGGACACTTAGTGCCGGAGCATACACCACGCACAGGACACTTAATATATATATATATATATATATATATATATATATATATATATATATATATATATATATATATATATATATATATATATATATATATATATATATATATATATATATATATATATATATATATATATATATATATATATATATATATATATATATATATATATATATATATATATATATATATATGTCGTGCCGAATAGGCAGAACTTGCGATCTTGGCTTAAATAGCAACGTTCATCTTGCTATATAGGACAAGTGAAAATTTGCGTATGCAATAATTTCGCCAAAATCATTCTGAACCTAACGAGAAAAATGTTTGATTGTGTTTGTTTAGTACTAAATTATTGTAAACGTATTTAAAATATATTTAGTTTGGTTAGGCTAAAATAAATTTATCTTTTTGTAATAAGGTTAGGTAAGTTTTCTAATATTCTTTTGGTGGAAAATTAAAAATTTTTACATTAACATAAATGAAAAAAATATATCTTTAAACGTATAAGAGAAAATTTCAGAAAGGACTTAATTTTTAATGAGATCTTGCTAATTGATCAGTTTTACATATTCGGCACGACATATATATATATATATATATATATATATATATATATATATATATATATATATATATATATATATATATATATATATATATATATATATATATATATATATATATATATATATATATATATATATATATATATATATATATATATATATATATATATATATATATATATATATATATAAAATTAAATATATATATATATATATATATATATATAATCTGAGGTCAGGTGTGTTCTCATTTTATTTTTAGGTTAGTCATATATCCTAAGATTAACAACAAGAGGGATGGAGAGGAACTGGGAAAGGATAAAATAATGGAAACAAGTTGTTGGTAGATAGCAGTAAGAGAAAGATGAATGGCCTCTCCGCTCTTGATTAGGAATAAGATAAACTTAATTGTCATCAGTTCCAATGAGGAGTATATGTCGGGGATTGGGAAGTTTTCTTTACTCTCTGTGCAGTTGTTGGAAGCTCTCGGGATCTCTAAGCGGTGAGGATGTGTTACATGATTTTCGGGAATGCTTGTCTTTTTGTTATTGTGTTAAAAACTCCTTCGAAGTCAATGTCTACTTGATACTTTCACTAAGGAGTCCCTGGAAAGTACGTATGATATAGCTCTTGGTGGAAGGAAGCTTGTCATGGACGGGAATTGGTAGAGGTTGTTCAGCCGGCAATGATTCATGAATCGGTTATCAGTTTCTTGGCGAAGTATGCTGTAGGCAATGCTGGAGTGGAAGATGGGTCTGGCTATGTTGGATACATGCTGGAAAGACGCACGTCTCTCGGCGGAACCTGGATAGATGTCGGTCAAATACTGACTCAAAGTATGTTATATGAAGGCATCGTCTGGAAAGTCCATTTATAGAAGGTTGTTCCGGTGGAAAATTGCTTGAAGGATCCTTAGCGGGCTACATTATACAGGTGAGCAAAGATGACGCTTGTTAGGATCTTGTTACCTGCGTTTTCTTGGAAGATCGGAGACGGAAGTGTAGCAGATTCTTGTATTGGTTTCTGGGTAGCCTGGTGGATCTTTTGGGTATTTTCCTTCAGTTTGGTTGTTTCTGGATGAGTATCATATCTTGACGAACTGAAATGAGTCTTGAATGCAACATTATTCTTGGTAACCAAATGTTCCATGCCTAGCCACTTATATGCTAGTGTACGATCTCCTCATTTATAGATCAGGGAGGATGGTGGCTCGTCACTCTTGCGGTCGGCATATTTGAGTCCCACTTCACCACATTCATAACAGAAAATCGCCTCTTTCTTCGGGCAGGCAGCAGTCGGAAGCATAGTGAATGCATTTGCTACTGTTCCATCCGGGTGTCAGGTGGGAGTGTTCCTGCCTAACATTATTTGATTAGTATGATATTTCCAAATCTTAATTTTTTCCAAAACAACTTCTAATGCCATCAAAAGTTTCTTAATGTGTACTTCAGCATTATTGAATATTTGGAGAACAGTACAACTTCAGTCTTAGCCGAGTCTCTCTGTTTCGTCTAACATTTGTATACAGATGACTGGATCAAGTAGTCTCAGCAAGACTCACTTCTTGATTTAGTGGTGAGGGGATGATTATTTCACAGAATATTGTTTGGAGGAGTTTCCTTGAGCGAGTGGCGATGATTGCTCGAGGTTAGTACCGCTGAAATAGGCAACAATAAATGAGTCCTCGATAAGTTTCAGCTTCGGGAATGTGTCCTTCAGATTATTGCGTAGGGTACACGCCAGTGTTTTTCTCGAGCTGTTGTGTTCATTCTTATGATTGGTTGGATTCTGACTTTCGGCGTCCTACACTCAATGTATCACATGAATGGCTCCTTAATACACAAACACGTACACATCCACCGTACTCTAAACACACAAACGGGCGAATTTTTTAACAAACATTATCTCCCAGTCCACAGCAGGATTCGAATCTGCACACTCTGTATCAAGGAAGCCGGTATCTGTAGACAAGCGGGACAAGAACGGGAACAAGAGAGGAAGAAGAGGAAGTAGTGATAATGATAATGTAGGGTTATATGTGTATTGTTCCAGTCACGGTATTGTGCCTTTTTGTTCAACTCTGGGTTAGTTTATAATTTATATTGTTGTATACAAAGCGAGGCAGTCGTCATGCACACACACGCACACAGTTACTCGGGTATTTCTGAGGTCTGTGGAAGACCTGGTCGACTTTACCTCACTCTATACTCTCTGGTTCCGAGACCCAGAGGACACCAACCACCCAATATTCTAGAGTGCCATCCGCCCACTATGTTAAGCGCCGCCCACAAAACTGAGTACCAACTACTACAGTGAGTGAAACCTATTCCATTCAGTGTTTCCTACTACAATAAGTACTACCAACTCACTACACCGAATTCCTCTCATCAACTTTGATCTGTGCGGCTAGTCTAAGAAACCTTCATCCCGAGCGAGCGAGAGAGAGAGAGAGAGAGAGTGAGAGAGATAGTTGGGGCAGAGACAAAAACGGATACATACACAGATGGACAGGGGAAACAAAAATATATCACTTGAAAGACTTTCCATACCGGACAATTCACTAATTAATATTACCTCTTTGTCACTAGGCAACACTGAACATCCCTCTGCGTCACTTGGCAACACTGTACATCCCACTCAATCGTCAACGAATACCGAGGTTGTACCTTGTATATGACCCTAGCTAAGCTAACAGCACATAGCCTTTATATAACCTGAGGCAAGATAAAGCTCAAAGATATATATGACAGGAAGAAGAGTAACAATTCCTAATCTGTAAATGTTCCGAGACAGAATAACAGCGCATAGATTGCAAATTCAACCATGACGAAAAAAGTTGTTGAAATCTGTGGATAGAGACGGCAGAACATTGTAAACATTTATATTTTTTTTCTTAAAGTTATTCACATCTGAATTTGTGCCCACTCCAGAGTTTACGAGTTTCCTTTGACTAGGTTTGAGAGTCTCGTGGCTGGTAGCAAGAGAAAAGTGACGAGAGATGGAGTTGAGAGAAGGATGAAGGGGGAGGGAAGGATGAAGTAGAGAGAAAAATGGGACGGCAGAGAAGATAAGGGGGAGAGAAAGGGAGGGGAGAGAAGAAAGGGTGGGAAGGAAAAGATGAGAGGAAATTGGAAGAGGGAGGGAGCGGAAAAGATTATAATCACCACCATCACAACCACCACCGTCATCATCACCACCATAATCGCTATAAGCACCCCCCTTTCCTCCTCCTCCACCACCACCACCGCCACCACCGTCTTCATCTCTTCCTCCTCTTTCCTTTCTCCAACATTTTCAGCCTTTTCCTCCTGCTCCTCATCCTTCACCTGGCAGACTAGTCTGGGACACAGTAATTTTGGAAACAGGAGATGTATTGCTCGCCCCAACAATACATCAGCATAATTGTAATCCGTATTAATCTCTTTCTCTCACTATCTCTCTCTCTCTCTCTCTCTCCTCTCTCTCTCTCTCTCTCTCCTCTCTCTCCTCTCTCTCTCTCTCCTCTCTCTCTCCTCACTCTCCTCTCTCTCTCTCTCTCTCTCTCTCTCTCTCTCTCGCTCTCCCTCTCTCTTTTTTTTTTTACACAGGGTTTGACAAGGTTATGAATCCCTAGCTTTATTGACAAGCTATTTACAGGTTAAGGATTCCTAACTTTATTGGCAAGCTAAGAGCTGTTACCTACATCAGCTCATTTGAAAGCATTTTTATTGTTATGAGATATACAAGTAGGGAACAGAATGAAGTTGGAGCCATCTGTTGGCCCGCATTTTCATGTGATCAACTGACTTTATCTCGTTGACATCATTATGCTGTACGAATGTGTTCCATACTCGAGTCATCCTGGGTATATATGATCTCAAATGGAGTGATGTTCTGGAGAAAGGTACAGCCAGAGTGAAGTTGCTGTTTTCTGCCCGTCTTGTGGCATAAAAGCTTGTTTCACGCTGTCCTCGAAGTGGATCCAAGTGTGGTACTTTGACAATATTGGCCTTGTACATAACAGTAAGGCCACCCACATCCCTCCTATGTTGAAGGCACTGCTGAAATGACAGATCTGTCCAGGATGGGTCCAGGCGAGAGATGAGAAGTCTTGCTCTGTTCTCTACTCTGTCAAGCAGTCGCAGATGAGAGGAGGGGAGGGGAGGCAAACCAAGAAAGTGGAGCATACTAAAGGTGTGAGCGTACTTGTGCCTCGTACAGAATCTTGCAACCCCTACTGTCAAGCATATGCGAGATACGGCGAAGTGCTGTAAGCTTCCTGGCTGCCTTGTTTGCAAGATTTACAACAGGGTTCTTCATGGTTAGTTTGGAGTCAAATTTCACCCCAAGGATATCAACTTCTTCTCCAGGTGCCAACACCCTCCCATTCATCCTTACTACTGCACCAGCATTACCATCATGGTGCCTAGAGACGATCATCATTTGCGTTTTCTCAGGTGCAAATGTTACTTGCCATCTATTTCCCCAAGCTGATATAGCTCTCAGCTGGTGATTGATGTAGCTTAGAGCAGCTGGCATTTCTTCTCTTGGATAAGTGAATGTCAGTGAACAGTCGTCTGCATATGCATGTGATTCTGGGATGAGATGAAGAAGGTCGTTGAAGTAGACATTCCATAACAAAGGTCCCAGTACGCTTCCTTGTGGAACACTTGCCCCAATAGGATGTCTGCTGATCGTCATGAGAACTACATGAGATCTACCATGAGGTAATCATTGAGGAGACATTACACCTGCAATTCCCAGTGCTTGAAGTTTTGCTAGAGGCCCTGGTGCACTCTCTCTCTACTCTCTCTCTCTCTCTCTCTCTCTCTCTCTCTCTCTCTCTCTCTCTCTCTCTCTCTCTCTCTCTCTCTCTCTCTCTCTCTCTCTCTCCTCTCCTCTCCTCTCTCTTCCTCCTCTCGTACTCGACGGATTTAAAGGAATTAGACCAAGGATCCACTTACAAGTTACATCTGAACAAATTTTTTACGACGCTAAGGGCAGTAAGTAGTTTCCAAGAAAGAAGAGTAGCATTTTTCGCGTATCTGAATGAAACATAATCAACTAGAATATCAATGGTACTCAATACCTGCATTTTGACGGCTAAACAACACCTGCAATACCTTGGTATCTTTATTAGAGTAATGTTTCGTCTGTGGATTAGGTGTCTTTGTTTCAGTGTTTAGGTGAGAGGTAATTTTGAGGTACTTTTGATATACCTTTGATGAGTTTCGAGAGTGTTACTACTTTCGCAGCCCGGCCATGGGCAAGGTTCATTTGGTGCTACTCTGGTCAATCAGGCTGTTGCTGCTGGAGGCCTGATGCCCCACATATCCATCACAGCCTGGTTGATATGTATTAGATCTCTCCTCAAGAGACAGAACGATCGCTGGTTAAGTGGTTAAGGCATTGTGAACGTTGTTGTTTCTTGAGGCGGGAGAATGTGCAGCAGGATCTAATCCACACACACACACACACACACACACACACACACACACACACACACACACACATACACACACACACACATACACACACATACACACACACACACACACACACACACATACACACACACACACACACACACACACACACACACACACACAACACAATACACACACACACACACACACACACACACACATACACATACACACACACACACACACACACACACACACATATATATATATATATATTTTTTTTTTTTTTATTATCACACCGGCCGATTCCCACCAAGGCAGGGTGGCCCGAAAAAGAAAAACTTTCACCATCATTCACTCCATCACTGTCTTGCCAGAAGGGTGCTTTACACTACAGTTTTTAAACTGCAACATTAACACCCCTCCTTCAGAGTGCAGGCACTGTACTTCCCATCTCCAGGACTCAAGTCCGGCCTGCCGGTTTCCCTGAATCCCTTCATAAATGTTACTTTGCTCACACTCCAACAGCACGTCAAGTATTAAAAACCATTTGTCTCCATTCACTCCTATCAAACACGCTCACGCATGCCTGCTGGAAGTCCAAGCCCCTCGCACACAAAACCTCCTTTACCCCCTCCCTCCAACCCTTCCTAGGCCGACCCCTACCCCGCCTTCCTTCCACTACAGACTGATACACTCTTGAAGTCATTCTGTTTCGCTCCATTCTCTCTACATGTCCGAACCACCTCAACAACCCTTCCTCAGCCCTCTGGACAACAGTTTTGGTAATCCCGCACCTCCTCCTAACTTCCAAACTACGAATTCTCTGCATTATATTCACACCACACATTGCCCTCAGACATGACATCTCCACTGCCTCCAGCCTTCTCCTCGCTGCAACATTCATCACCCACGCTTCACACCCATATAAGAGCGTTGGTAAAACTATACTCTCATACATTCCCCTCTTTGCCTCCAAGGACAAAGTTCTTTGTCTCCACAGACTCCTAAGTGCACCACTCACTCTTTTTCCCTCATCAATTCTATGATTCACCTCATCTTTCATAGACCCATCCGCTGACACGTCCACTCCCAAATATCTGAATACGTTCACCTCCTCCATACTCTCTCCCTCCAATCTGATATTCAATCTTTCATCACCTAATCTTTTTGTTATCCTCATAACCTTACTCTTTCCTGTATTCACCTTTAATTTTCTTCTTTTGCACACCCTACCAAATTCATCCACCAATCTCTGCAACTTCTCTTCAGAATCTCCCAAGAGCACAGTGTCATCAGCAAAGAGCAGCTGTGACAACTCCCACTTTGTGTGTGATTCTTTATCTTTTAACTCCACGCCTCTTGCCAAGACCCTCGCATTTACTTCTCTTACAACCCCATCTATAAATATATTAAACAACCACGGTGACATCACACATCCTTGTCTAAGGCCTACTTTTACTGGGAAAAAATTTCCCTCTTTCCTACATACTCTAACTTGAGCCTCACTATCCTCGTAAAAACTCTTCACTGCTTTCAGTAACCTACCTCCTACACCATACACTTGCAACATCTGCCACATTGCCCCCCTATCCACCCTGTCATACGCCTTTTCCAAATCCATAAATGCCACAAAGACCTCTTTAGCCTTATCTAAATACTGTTCACTTATATGTTTCACTGTAAACACCTGGTCCACACACCCCCTACCTTTCCTAAAGCCTCCTTGTTCATCTGCTATCCTATTCTCCGTCTTACTCTTAATTCTTTCAATTATAACTCTACCATACACTTTACCAGGTACACTCAACAGACTTATCCCCCTATAATTTTTGCACTCTCTTTTATCCCCTTTGCCTTTATACAAAGGAACTATGCATGCTCTCTGCCAATCCCTAGGTACCTTACCCTCTTCCATACATTTATTAAATAATTGCACCAACCACTCCAAAACTATATCCCCACCTGCTTTTAACATTTCTATCTTTATCCCATCAATCCCGGCTGCCTTACCCCCCTTTCATTTTACCTACTGCCTCACGAACTTCCCCCACACTCACAACTGGCTCTTCCTCACTCCTACAAGATGTTATTCCTCCTTGCCCTATACACGAAATCACAGCTTCCCTATCTTCATCAACATTTAACAATTCCTCAAAATATTCCTTCCATCTTCCCAATACCTCTAACTCTCCATTTAATAACTCTCCTCTCCTATTTTTAACTGACAAATCCATTTGTTCTCTAGGCTTTCTTAACTTGTTAATCTCACTCCAAAACTTTTTCTTATTTTCAACAAAATTTGTTGATAACATCTCACCCACTCTCTCATTTGCTCTCTTTTTACATTGCTTCACCACTCTCTTAACTTCTCTCTTTTTCTCCATATACTCTTCCCTCCTTGCATCACTTCTACTTTGTAAAAACTTCTCATATGCTAACTTTTTCTCCCTTACTACTCTCTTTACATCATCATTCCACCAATCGCTCCTCTTCCCTCCTGCACCCACTTTCCTGTAACCACAAACTTCTGCTGAACACTCTAACACTACATTTTTAAACCTACCCCATACCTCTTCGACCCCATTGCCTATGCTCTCATTAGCCCATCTATCCTCCAATAGCTGTTTATATCTTACCCTAACTGCCTCCTCTTTTAGTTTATAAACCTTCACCTCTCTCTTCCCTGATGCTTCTATTCTCCTTGTATCCCATCTACCTTTTACTCTCAGTGTAGCTACAACTAGAAAGTGATCTGATATATTATATATTAATATATATATATATATATATATATATTTTGTGTGTGTGTGTGTGTGTGTGTGTGTGTGTGTGTGTGTGTGTGTGTGTGTGTGTGTGTGTGTGTGAAGTGAAAGGTTAGTTAAGTAAGAGGCAAACCCGCATGTGCATCATAGATTCCTCATAAGGGGGGGGGAGGCAGAGAGGTAGTGAGAGGGAGATGCCACCCCTTGGTATCGATTTCCGGATAAAGTTATTGAGTTAACTGGGAGTAGCGGATTGGGAGGGGCAGCTGGATCTGTGGAGGCAGGCGGGTAGACATGCTGCCAGGTACACAGGCAGACATGCAGGCAGGCATGCAGGTGGATAGATGGACAGGCGGGTAAGCAGGCAGGCAGGCAGACAGATACTGGTTGGCAAGAAGGCAGACGGAAACAAGAAAACTGGCAGGCAGAAAGGCGGGGTGGTGGGCGAGCGGACGGACGGGCGAGTGGGCGTTCGGGCAGGCAGGCAGGCAGGAAGGGAGGCAGGCAGGCAGGCAGGCAGGCAGGCAGGCAGGCAGGCAGGCAGGCAGGAAGGAAGGCAGGCAGATACGTAGGCACGTAGGCAGGCAGGCAGCAAGTCATAGGCTTAAGTAACCTTTACAGCCTGTGTGATCTGTCACCTGTAGAAGTGATTATTTTGGACGTCTTCTAATGTACATGCATGGTGGATACAGTATTGAAATGAATATTGTACTGGGGGTTACATCATGAAGATGTGCACACACGCTTTGGGCAGCAGGGCTAGGGGGGGGAGACATGATAACGACATACAAAATACTGCGGCGAATTGACAGGGTGGACAGAGGCAGGATGTTCGAGAGATAGGACACAGAAGCAAGGGGTCACAATTGAAAGTTGAGAAATCACATTAGTCAAAAAGATGTTAGGAAGTATTTCATTAGTCAGAGTTGTCATTAAGTGGAACAGTGTGACAAATGACGTTGTGGAGGCAGGAACCATACATAGTTTTAAGACGAGGTATGATAAACCTCATAGAGCAGGGAGAGAGAGAGGACCCAGTAGCGATCAGTGAAGAGACGGGGCCAGGAGCAACCACAAATAGGTAAGTACACACACAGAATCAATTCTTTATGACCCTGGAAGAACGCAGATCAAGAAGACACATTACTACATATATAAAATTGTTCTTGACACTGAGAAGTCAAAAAAATATTCTATTTCAGTAAGTGTACGTAAATGTCTTATCCTTCAGAATTTTGTACACTACTTAGGCCAGACCTGCCTTGTAATATTCAGGGTCAGCAGCTAACAAGTTTTCACAGTATCAAGGTACCCCTAATACTTCACTACTTCCCTTGTTCCTCCTTCCCCTCCTGCCTTATTAATCTCCTCGTCCCTCCTTTTCCTCCTCCTCACCACTCCTCCCTCATAACTCATCTTATCCTTCCTCTCCCTCCTCCGTCTACACTCTTCTCGTCTCTCCTTACCCTCTACGCCGTTTCTTTTATATTTTTCTCTCTGACACCTTCATCCTTCCTCCTTCATCTCCCCTGCACTCACTCCATCACTTTATCTCATCCATTATCGTTCATCTTCCCTTGCACTCGTCCCTCACCTTCCCTGCCCTTCCGTATTTCATTTTCTTCCTCCTTCACCTTCTCCATCTTTCCTTGACCTTTCCCCACCCATCCACCATCTACCCCACCCCTCCACACCATCTCCACCTTGCCTTACCTCCATTCCCCCGGTGTAATCAGCCCTGGTGGCGTATAACCCGAGAGCTTCCCTAATCTCACGTATGCTTCACACCTCGGAGCATCGATTATCCTTCATCGGTGTGTATCGACGGCGCCAGTGCCTCTCCCACCTTGTTGGGGTTGGCAGTTCCTCGACCTTAATTTGTCGCTTGAGAGTGAGAATGAGAGCAGCGGTAGGAGGCGACAAGGCGTCCACACTCATTAACGAGTTGGGCGAGTAACAGGTGCCTCTGATTGCTTTCACTGGTGACTTGTTGCGTTGTGGTGCTGGAGGAAAGGTACAAGTTTTCGAGTAGCAAATTGGGCCATTTCATGAAGACAAGAAACTGATCATGATGAAAGGTTGTGAGGATTGTGTTACTGTTTGAGCATAATCTCTTGGCAGGAATATCATAGATAATCAGTCATGTCTGCTGTCTAGCCGAGCTGCGAGAGAAAAAAATAAAAAAAAAACATGTCATTGTTCAGTTTTTGGAATAATTAAAAAATAAACTCCGCATCCTTCATCATTATCTCAAGGTTTTACCCACTTTTCTCTCCTCAGCTGTAATTTGACAGTTGTCTAAGACGGTTGTCATATGAATTTTCTTCCAAATGTGGGTTTATGTTGTAAAGTCACCAGTTGTACTTTGCTGTATCTGGAAGACACAGACACACAGACACACACAGACACACACACACACACACACACACACACACACACACACACACACACACACACACACACACACACACACACACACACACACACAGTGGGCGCCAGTGACGAGTGGGGTCCCATAGGGGTCAGTCTTCTTGGTATATGTGAACGACATGACGGAAGAGATAGACTCAGAAGTGTCCCTGTTTGCAGATGACGTGAAGTTAATGAGGAGAATTAAATCAGTCGCGGACCAGACAGGTCTACAAAGAGACCTGGACAGGCTGGATGTGTGGTCCAGAAACTGGCTCCTAGAATTTAACCCCGCCAACTGCAAAGTCGTGAAGATCGGAGGAGGGCAAAGAAGACCGCAGGCAGAGTATAGGTTAGGAGGCCAAAGGCTGCAAACCTCACTCAAGGAGACAGACCTAGGAGTGAGTATAATACCGAGTACATCGCCAGAAGCACACATTAACCAGATAACTGCTGCGGCATATGGCCGCTTGGCAAACCTGATAATAGCGTTCCGGTACCTCAGTAAGGAATCGTTCAAGATTTTATACACTGTGTACGTCAGGCCCATACTGGAGTGCGCAGCACCAGTTTGGAACCCACACCTGGTCAAACACGTCAAGAAATTAAAGAAAGTGCAAAGGTTTGCAACAAGACTAGTTCCAGAGCTAAGGGGAATGTCCTATGAAGAAAAGTTAAGAGAAATCGGTCTGACGACACTGGAGGACAGGGGTCAGGGGAGACATGAAAACGACATACAAAATACTGCGTGGAATAAACAAGGTGGACAGAGACAGGATGTTCCAGAGATGGGACACAGAAACAAGGGGTCACAATTGGAAACTGAACACTAAGATGAGACAAAGGGATGTTAGGAAGTATTTCTTCAGTCATAGAGTAGTTAGGAAGTGGAATAGTCTGGCAAGCGATGTAGTGGAGGCAGGAACTATACATAGTTTTAAGACGAGGTATGATAAAGCTCATGGAGCAGGGGGAGAGAGGACCTAGTAGAGGTCGGTGAAGAGGCGGGCCAGGAGCTGAGTCTCGACCCTGCAACCACAATTAGGTGAGCACCCCCACACCAAAACACACACACACACACACATAATATATAATATATATATATATATATATATATATATATATATATATATATATATATATATATATATATATATATATATATATATATATATATATATATATATATATATATATACACATATACTTAGCAATTCGCAAACAGGCGAAATTAATTACAAACATTGTCTCTACGTCCACAGCAGGACTCGAACCTGCAAACTCTGTATCAGAGTAACCAGTACTTTACCAAGGAGCTAAACCCAAGATAAGTATGGGCGTCCAGCCGGAGCCAGACGATGTTTCCCCATGCCCCCGAGCACCAAACTCGTTTTGAAAGTTATTTCATTGAATCCTGCCACATGCAGTGGACAACGAAAGAGATTTGAAATGCTTAACATTTCACACTTCCGTGCATCGTCAAGAGCTATGTAGAATTGCAAGAGTGCTAGAGTTGCAACAGGCAGATTAAGGGTAATAATTCTCGGAGGTAAGGAAGTATGCTTAAAGCACTGTCTGTTCCGCCACAGGGAAAGAGAGAATAACTCCAGCGTCACACACTCACAACCCTCAATTCTGCATGTGGGGTATGGTTACTTTGCAAGGTTTACAGAGAACGCCGCATCTAATATTTGCAGAGAAAGTAAAAGTCGCACAGACGGATTTGGAAGAGTCACTCACATTGTGTCACTCGCTGGAAAGCTGCGTAGTTATATCTACTGTTTAAACACTATCTGAGGAGTTATCCAGGTGAGTAACAAAAAAAGGCACAATACCGTGACTGGAACGATACACAAATAACCCGCACATAAAAGAGAGAAGCTTACGACGACGTTTCGGTCCGACTTGGACCATTTACAAAGTGTGACTTTGTAAATGGTCCAAATCGGGCCGAAACGTCGTCGTAAGCTTCTCTCTTTTATGTGCGGGTTATTTGTGTATCCAGGTGAGTCACCCACCGTACTGGGTGTCATCCACGGCTGACCCAGTGCCAGCCATATTAGGAACTGTTACCCAAGACTTCCACTACTTGATGATAGTGACCTATCACCCATTATAGTGAGTGACTGACTGTCATCCAGTTGCTGTGCTACCGTTTTCCAGCTACTGTGCTACGTCTTTCCAGCAGCTTTGCTGCTATTTTCCACCTGCTGTCCTACTGTCTTGAATCAAGACAGTAGGATAGCAACTGTTGATATATCTATCACCCGGTTAGTGGGTGCTTGTAACTGTCATCCAGTTGATGTGCTACTATCATCCAGCTGCTGTACTGCTGCCCAGGTCTGCTATGTTAAAGTTGGTGCCTTGTGACCATCACTCGCTGGCTTCCTGAGTTCCAAGTTATCCCCCAGGAATGGTGACTGTACTGCTGTTAATGGCCTGTGGTGACCAATTAGCTAGCAGCCTCTTCCACTGTCAGCCCTCCGCGCACATACCATTTGCGAATCATCTACCAGTTACCTGATACCCGGAGTCCCCCACGATTCACCCACCAAGTGGTTGCCCTACCATTAATTCCAGTATCTGCCGCCCTAGTTAAGTCATATCCTGCCAATAACCATAATTGGATGTAATGCTGCTGTTTAGGAAATGCTATGTTGCTACTATGCTGAGTTCTGAGTGGACTTCTGTTGCGTACATTTTGGTGAATGTGATAGCCGCAATGTTGGGATGGAGTATGAAAGATGCAGGTTGGTGTGTTATGGAAGGATTGCCTGCCATCTAGGATTTGCCCTCTTCGGAGATATGGACCAATGTCACCCGTGGGGATGGACTCAATTTATTTGGACTAAACACTCTGCCGGAGGCCTGCCTCTCAGGATGTTTTAAAACCCGCTATAGTGGTAGTAGGGAACCAGCCTTCAAGAAGCTACCTACCTACCTGCTGCTGCTGGCTTGGTGTGGGATCTGTCTGTTTACCTTCGTCTGCCTGTATCACCTACTGCCATTAGTTCCTCTCTCTACCACTCTACTACCATCAGTGCCTCTTCCTGCCACTCTACTACTATCAATTCCTTTCCCAACCACTCCAGTACCGTCAGTCCTCTCCCTACCACTCTACTACCACAAGTTCCTCTCCCTACCACTTTCCCAATCAAGTACACTTACTACCACTTCCCACTTTGAACCCTACCATCTGAACATTTTCCTCCTGTTCCACTGCTAATTTCCCTTCGTTCACTAACTTTCCCCCCTCTCTACATTAATTTTCCCTTCAGTTCCTTAGTTCTTTTTCGTTCATTGCTTTTCTCCCTCAAACCACATATTTCCCTATTTTTTACCCTTGTCAAATTCGTTTGTTTTTCTCTGTCGTCCCACCGTCAAACAACTTCTGTCTCCTCCCACAAGTTCCCGTCCGCCAATTTCCGCCTCCAGCTGACTTCCTTCCAGTTACCTTCCTTAAGGTTTTTCTCTCACCAATTCCTCCTCATCAATTTCCGTCCACAAATTTCCCTCCTCCACCTCAAATTTTCACCGTCCAGTTCCGTCAACAATTCCCTGAATATTTTTCCCTGTAAGTCGGTCACCAATTTTATCAACAATTCTCCCAGGAATTTTCTCAACAATTTCCTCTTTATTTGTGCCACCTCCAGCAATTCTCCCCATCTCAGTTTTCCCTTATTAGGATGTATCCATCTATCCTTTCTGCCAATGTTTCTCCACTAAACCTTCCTTTCTAACTTCTTTCACTAATCCATTTCTCCAATCCATTTCCATCATTCCTTGCCTCTAATACTCTTCCACTAATCCTTCCCTCCAAACCCACCAAACTTTCCCTCCAGTCCTACTCCATCAATCCTCCCTTCCAATCACTCCCTCCACCAAACTTTCCCTCCAGTCCTACTCCATCAATCCTCCCCTCCAATCACTCCCTCCACCAAACTTTCTCTCCAATTCTACTCCATCAATTCTTCCCTTCAATTACTTTACCAAACTTTCCCTCCAATTATCCAACCACCGACTCCCCTTCCCCCCCACTGGGGTGAAGAGAGAAGAACTGTGCTGAGAAAAAGAGCAGATAGTGTTTGAGTGAGAGAGAGAGACAGAGAGAGAGAGAGAGAGAGAGAGAGAGAGAGAGAGAGAGAGAGAGAGAGAGAGAGAGAGAGAGAGAGAGAGAGAGAGCGAGAGAGAGAGAGAGAGAGCAAGAGAGAGGAGAGAGAGAGAGATAGAGAGAGAGAGAGAGAGAGAGAGAGAGAGAGAGAGAGAGAGAGAGAGAGAGAGAGAGAGAGAGAGAGAGAGAGAGAGAGAGAGAGAGAGAGAGAGAGAGAGAGAGAGAGAAAGCGAACGAGAGATCGATGCAAAACTGAAGTAAAAGCGAGAGATTTGTATTAATAAAGAGAGAACAGGTGAAACCAGAGGGAGAATTTGAAAAAAAGCTACGACCAGGGAAGAGGGTAATAAAGAAAGGTGAAGGCACAGCTCTCAATAAAGGAGGTGGATGGGAGAGTTCAATAGCTACACGACTCATAAATGGAACATTTTACGGACTCCGGACACATGGGACTGAAACCTGATTTTAAGACTTATTTGCGTGTACCCTCGTGCGTGCGTATTTACCGAATTTGTAACCTAACCTTGAAGAGATAAGAAATTTACGTCTTGTAAGATGTCAATAAGCTGACGTAGTACAGTGAGGAGTTGTAGTGCTGGTGTCATTCTCAGCTCTAGTGATGGTGTTAACTATAGTGATGGTGATAACCATAGTGATGGTGTTAACCATAGTGACGGTGTTAACCATAGTGATGATGTTAACCATGGGGATGGTGTTAACTTTATTGATGATGTTAACGTTAGTGATGGTGTTAACTATAGTGATGGTGATAACCATAGTGATGGTGTTAACCATAGTGATGGTGTTAACCATAGTGATGGTGTTAACCATAGTGATGGTGTTAACTATAGTGATGGTGATAACCATAGTGATGGTGTTAACCATAGTGATGGTGTTAACCATAGTGATGGTGTTAACCATAGTGATGGTGTTAACCATAGTGACGGTGTTAACCATAGTGATGATGTTAACCATGGGGATGGTGTTAACTTTATTGATGATGTTAACGTTAGTGATGGTGTTAACTATAGTGATAGTGTTAACCTTAGTGATGGTGTTAACCATAGTGATGATGTTAACCATAGTGACGGTGGTAACCATAGTGATGGTGTTAACCATAGTGATGGGGTTAACCTTAGTGATGGTGTTAACTATAGTGATGATGTTAACCATAGTGATGGTGTTAACCATAGTGATGGTGTTAACCTTAGTGATGGTGTTAACTATAGTGATGTTAACTATAGTGATGGTATTAACCATAGTGATGGTGTTAACCATAGTGATGGTGTTAACCTTAGTGATTGTGTTAACTATAGTGATGATGTTAACCATAGTGATGGTGTTAACCATAGTGATGGTGTTAGCTATACTGATGGTGTTAACTATAGTGATGGTGTTAACCATAGTGATGGTGTTAACCATAGTGACGGTGTTAACCATAGTGATTGTGTTAACCATGGTGATGGTGTTAACTTTAGTGATGATGTTAACGTTAGTGATGGTGTTAACTAGAGTGATGGTGTTAACCATAGTGATGGTGTTAAGCATAGTAAGGGTGTTAATCATAGTGATGGTGTTAACCATAGTGACGGTGTTAACCATAGTGATGGTGTTAACCTTAGTAATGGTGTTAACCATAGTGATTGTGTTAACAATGGTGATGGTGTTAACCATAGTGAAGGTGTTAACCATAGTGATGGTGTTAACCATAGTGATGACGTTAACCACAGTGGTGGTGTTAACTTAGTGATGGTGTTAACCATAGTGATGGTGCTAACCATAGTGATGGTGTTAACCACAGTGGTGGTGTTAAACTTAGTAAGGGTGTTAACCATAGTGATGGTGTTAACCATAGTGATGGTGTTAACCATAGTGATGGTGTTAACCATAGTGATGGTGTTAACCTTAGTGATGGTATTAACTTTAGTGATGGTGTTAACCATAGTGATGGTGTTAACCATAGTGATGGTGTTAACCTTAGCGATGGTGTTAACCATACTGATGGTGTTAACCATAGTGATGGTGTTAACCTTAGTGATGGTGTTAACCATAGTGATGGTGTTAACCATAGTGATGGTGTTAACCATAGTGATGGTGTTAACCTTAGTGATGGTGTTAACCTTAGTGATGGTGTTAACCATAGTGATGTGTTAACTTAGTGATTGTGTTAACCACAGTTATGGTGTTAACTATAGTGATGGTGTTAACCACAGTGATGGTGTTAACCATAGTGATGGTGCTAACCACAGTGATGGTGTTAACCATAGTGATGGTGTTAACCACAGTGATGGAAGACAATATATTTTGGTGTAAGAGAAATAAAGAACACAAAAACTCATTATGCAAATCCTTGACATAAAAATACTGATAAATAGGGAGCTGCAGGAGAAACTGAATTAAAGGGAAGAGGACTAGGGAAGAAAGAGAGAGAGAGAGAGAGAGAGAGAGAGAGAGAGAGAGAGAGAGAGAGAGAGAGAGAGAGAGAGAGAGAGAAAGTTGGAGGGAAGAAGGCGAGGGGAGAGAGAGAACTATAAGGAAGAACAAGGGAGAGAGAGAGAGAGCGAGGGAAGAGAGAACTGAAGGAAATAGAACGAGGGGAGACAGAGTTGGAGGGGAGAGGACCAAGGGAGAGAGAGAAAGTTGAAGGGAAGAGGACGATGGGAGAGAGAGGGGAAGCCAAGAATATATAACAAGGAATTGTTTCTACGTATGAATGTGGAATGGAAGATGGTGGAGGGCGACTCGTACATGGAGAATAATTAACAGAAGCTGACTTCATTTACGGACTAAAACTTTAAAAGGGTGACTCCATTGATGGAAGATTACCCTTGAATGTTGATTCAACACACATATATAACTCCCAATAAAACCGAGTGTGTAATGAGTACTTTTAGAGAAAACTCGATAAGCATAAGGGAAATTACAAGTTAGAAGAATTATCAGCAAAGTTAATTACCAGTTTAAAACTATTACCAGTATGCCTAATTAACGTCAGCTTGCTTGCAGCGAGCACCAATAGCCTCGTTAATCAGGCTGTTAACAGAAAGGCCTGGTCTGTGACCGGGTCGCCGGGGCGATGATCTCAGAGGTCCTTCCTCAGGCAGCCTGGTGATTATGGTCATGAGGATGAGTTAAACTCGGAGTTGACACTCAGCGCCTGGGCCTTGGGAAGTATAGGAGTTGTATATTGAACTTTTTAGCCTTCACTAACATCAAGGTAGGCTCTTTACTAGCATCAAGGTGCCATTTCACTAACATCAAAGTACCCCTCCCCCAGCATCAGGGCACCCCCTTCCCTTTCATCATTGCACCCCTTTCCTCTGCATCAAGACAACCTTTTTCAAGCACGAAAGTACTCCTTCCCTTTTCTTGAAGGGCCCAAGAGCTGGAAGTCACCGACCTCAAACATTTCACCGCGATTGAAAATATGAAACTACAAAGATACACAGGTCAAAAAAATATGTAATTGGAAGAAACTTAGGAATAAAGAGGAAAAGGAGATTACATGGATTTGTTTCTTTCATAGAGGCAAAAATATGAGTCACCCCTAAAAAATATCAAACCATTTGAGAGAGGCTTATATAGATTTTATTTGTATTACTAAATTGTGTGTGTGTGTGTGTGTGTGTGTGTGTGTGTGTGTGTGTGTGTGTGTGTGTGTGTGTGTGTGTGTGTGTGTGTGTGTGTGTGTGTGTGTGTGTGTGTGTGTGTGTGTATGTGTGTGTGTGTGATTATTTATTTGTAGCAACATAAGCATAAATATATTTTCGTTGTGTTCCGTTTTCCATAATTTGCTCGTCATATAATTTTCTAAACTTCCCGATGGTTGTATAACTTGTTTGTGTCATGCACAACATTCACTTGTTAGTGTCATGCACAACAACATTCACTTGTTAGTGTCATGCACAACAACATTCCCTTGTTAGTGTCATGCACAACAACATTCCCTTGTTAGTGTCATGCACAACAACATTCCCTTGTTAGTGTCATGCACAACAACATTCACTTGTTAGTGTCATGCACAACAACATTCCCTTGTTAGTGTCATGCACAACAACATTCACTTGTTAGTGTCATGCACAACAACATTCACTTGTTAGTGTCATGCACAACAACATTCACTTGTTAGTGTCATGCACAACAACATTCCCTTGTTAGTGTCATGCACAACAACATTCACTTGTTAGTGTCATGCACAACAACATTCCCTTGTTAGTGTCATGCACAACAACATTCCCTTGTTAGTGTCATGCACAACAACATTCACTTGTTAGTGTCATGCACAACAACATTCACTTGTTAGTGTCATGCACAACAACATTCACTTGTTAGTGTCATGCACAACAACATTCACTTGTTAGTGTCATGCTCAAAAACTTTCGCTTGTTAGTGTCATGCACAACAACATTCACTTGTTAGTGTCATGCACAACAACATTCACTTGTTAGTGTCATGCACAACAACATTCACTTGTTAGTGTCATGCACAACAACATTCACTTGTTAGTGTCATGCACAACAACATTCACTTGTTAGTGTCATGCACAACAACATTCACTTCGTAAGCAAGAAACCCGTGTCATGGACCCTTTATTTTAACATATATCAACTTTCGTGATTTTCACCCCTTTGACAACCCTTTTGGCAACGCTGATGCGTTGTCTACATCTTTCCAAGTCCCATTTATTTTATTCTATTTACACTTTACCTTTTAAAGTTGCCAGCCTAATTGATTCTTCCTGATGGGTAAAAGTGAAAATTATTGAGAAAACGATGGATAATATGATTTTAGCATATAATGTAACTTTAACATGGTTACTTATAAAGACCGGCATACGAAAAAGAAATCACAAAAAATAGAATAGAATATAAAATTAATAGAAAACTGCTAAACATTTGTATTATATTATTATAACACGAATTGTCATCTAAATCTCATGCTCCTTATTGTTTGCGAACGTTCTCTCTAAATGCTCCAACACTCTTCTTCCCCATTGCGCTACATAATATGCATGTCAGTAGTGCTGGTCTGTAGTGTTAGACTTCCTGTCTGTTTCTTTAAGTATCAGAACTACGTTTACGACTTCTAGATATCTTGCAATGTCGCTGTACTCAGTGACTAACAGTTTTGTAGATTTTATCAAGCAGCTGAGTTGCTGTGTCTCTTCTACCCCTCACCTGTTTCCTCTTTCGTCATTGCTAGATATCCTGCTCGAAATATTGAATGTGTTATCATTATCAGTTAAATTTGTCCGTGTAAGAGCAGTTATATTTTGGGGCTGCCTCTGTTATTCACTCTTTCAATTCTTCATGCTTGTTTGATATACCATCTGCTTTCGTGTTATATTATGAGATCTTGTTTGGTTCACATGTTCTGGCTTATATTGCTCGAACTTAGTTCTCATCGCCTATATGTCAGGAGGAGGGTTAGGCTGGTCTGGGATTGGCGCATATTAAAAGGTTGATAGATTGATAGGTAGTTGTAGCGAATAATTGTACTAATAGGGGAATAGGGGAAGTGACCGGAAAGGGGCCTGCAAAAGATGAACATTGAGCAAGGTTTGTGAGGTGCTGTGTGTACTCACTTATCTGTGGTTGCAGGAATCGAGACTCAGCTCCTGATCCCGCATCTTCACTGATCGCTACTAGGTCCTTTCTCTCCCTGTTCCATGAGCTTTATCATACCTCGTCTTAAAGCTATGTATGGTTCCTGCCTCCTCTATATCACTTGCCAGATTATTCCACTTCCTGACAACTGTGTGTGTGTGTGTGTGTGTACTCACCTAGTTGTACTCACCTAGTTGAGGTTGCGGGGGTCGAGTCCGAGCTCCTGGCCCCGCCTCTTCACTGATCGCTACTAGGTCACTCTCCCTGAGCCGTGAGCTTTATCATACCTCTGCTTAAAGCTATGTATGGATCCTGCCTCCACTACATCGCTTCCCAAACTATTCCACTTACTGACTACTCTGTGGCTGAAGAAATACTTCCTAACATCCCTGTGATTCATCTGTGTCTTCAGCTTCCAACTGTGTCCCCTTGTTACTGTGTCCAATCTCTGGAACATCCTGTCTTTGTCCACCTTGTCAATTCCTCTCAGTATTTTGTATGTCGTTATCATGTCCCCCCTATCTCTCCTGTCCTCCAGTGTCGTCAGGTTGATTTCCCTTAACCTCTCCTCGTAGGACATACCTCTTAGCTCTGGGGACTAGTCTTGTTGCAAACCTTTGCACTTTCTCTAGTTTCTTCACGTGCTTGGCTAGGTGTGGGTTCCAAACTGGTGCCGCATACTCCAATATGGGCCTAACATACACGGTGTACAGGGTCCTGAATGATTCCTTATTAAGATGTCGGAATGCTGTTCTGAGGTTTGCTAGGCGCCCATATGCTGCAGCAGTTATTTGGTTGATGTGCGCTTCAGGAGATGTGCCTGGTGTTATACTCACCCCAAGATCTTTTTCCTTGAGTGAGGTTTGTAGTCTCTGACCCCCTAGACTGTACTCCGTCTGCGGCCTTCTTTGCCCTTCCCCAATCTTCATGACTTTGCACTTGGTGGGATTGAACTCCAGGAGCCAATTGCTGGACCAGGTCTGCAGCCTGTCCAGATCCCTTTGTAGTTCTGCCTGGTCTTCGATCGAGTGTATTCTTCTCATCAACTTCACGTCATCTGCAAACAGGGACACCTCAGAGTCTATTCCTTCCGTCATGTCGTTCACAAATACCAGAAACAGCACTGGTCCTAGGACTGACCCCTGCGGGACCCCGCTGGTCACAGGTGCCCACTCTGACACCTCGCCACGTACCATGACTCGCTGCTGTCTTCCTGACAAGTATTCCCTGATCCATTGTAGTGCCTTCCCTGTTATCCCTGCTTGGTCCTCCAGTTTTTGCACCAATCTCATGTGTGGAACTGTGTCAAACGCCTTCTTGCAGTCCAAGAAAATGCAATCCACCCACCCCTCTCTCTCTTGTCTTACTGCTGTCACCATGTCATAGAACTCCAGTAGGTTTGTGACACAGGATTTCCCGTCCCTGAAACCATGTTGGCTGCTGTTGATGAGATCATTCCTTTCTAGGTGTTCCACCACTCTTCTCCTGATAATCTTCTCCATGATTTTGCATACTATACATGTCAGTGACACTGGTCTGTAGTTTAATGCTTCATGTCTGTCTCCTTTTTTAAAGATTGGGACTACATTTGCTGTCTTCCATGCCTCAGGCAATCTCCCTGTTTCGATAGATGTATTGAATATTGTTGTTAGGGGTACACATAGCGCCTCTGCTCCCTCTCTCAATACCCATGGGGAGATGTTATCTGGCCCCATTGCCTTTGAGGTATCTAGCTCACTCAGAAGCCTCTTCACTTCTTCTTCGATTGTGTGCACTGTGTCCAGCACTTGGTGGTGTGCCCCACCTCTCCGTCTTTCTGGAGTCCCTTCTGTCTCCTCTGTGAACACTTCTTTGAATCTCTTGTTGAGTTCTTCACATACTTCACGGTCATTTCTTGTTGTCTCTCCTCCTTCCTTCCTTAGCCTGATTACCTGGTCCTTGACTGTTGTTTTCCTCCTGATGTGGCTGTACAACAGTTTCGGGTCAGATTTGGCTTTCGCTGCTATGTCATTTTCATATTGTCTTTGGGCCTCCCTTCTTATCTGTGCATATTCGTTTCTGGCTCTACGACTGTTCTCCTTATTCTCCTTGGTCCTTTGCCTTCTATATTTCTTCCATTCCCTAGCACACTTGGTTTTTGCCTCCCTGCACCTTTGGGTAAACCATGGGCTCATCCTTGCTTTTTCATTAATCCTGTTACCCTTGGGTACAAACCTCTCCTCAGCCTCCTTGCATTTTGTTGCTACATATTCCATCATCTCATTAACTGGCTTCCCTGCCAGTTCTCTGTCCCACTGAACCCCGTTCAGGTAGTTCCTCATTCCTGTGTAGTCCCCTTTCTTGTAGTTTGGCTTCATTCGTCCTGGCCTTCCTGCTTCTCCCTCCACTTGTAGCTCTACTGTGTATTCGAAGCTTAAAACCACATGGTCACTGGCCCCAAGGGGTCTTTCATATGTTATGTCCTCGATATCTGCACTACTGAAGGTGAATACTAAGTCCAGCCTTGCTGGTTCATCCTCTCCTCTCTCTCTTGTAGTGTCCCTTACGTGTTGGTACATGAAGTTCTCCAGTACCACCTCCATCATCTTAGCCCTCCATGTATCTTGGCCCCCATGTGGGTCCAAGTTCTCCCAATCGATCTCCTTGTGGTTAAAGTCACCCATGATCAGGAGCTTTGCCCTGAATGCATGAGCTCTTCTGGCCACTCTAGCCAGTGTGTCAACCATCGCTCTATTGCTCTCGTCGTACTCTTGCCTTGGCCTCCTGCTGTTCTGTGGTGGGTTATACATCACTGCTATTACCACCTTGGGACCTCCAGAGTGAAGTGTTCCCACTATGTAATCACTTTCTTCTCCGCTATCTCCTCTCTCCAGCTCATCAAAATTCCAGCGATTTTTGTTCAGCAACGCCACTCCTCCACCCCCCCCTGTTCCCTCTGTCTTTCCTCAGGATTTGGTATCCCGTTGGAAAGATGGCATCTGTTATCATACCTGTAAGCTTGGTTTCTGTGAGAGCTATGATGTCCGGTGATGCTTCTTTGACTCTTTCATGCCACTCCTCCCACTTATTTGTTATTCCATCAGCGTTTGTGTACGTGTACGTGTACGTGTGCGTGTACGTGTGCTTGTGTACGTGTGCGTTTGTGTGTGTGTGTGTGTGTGTGTGTGTGTGTGTGTGTGTGTGTGTGTGTGTGTGTGTGTGTGTGTGTGTGTGTGTGTGTGTGTGTGTGTGTGTGTGTGTGTGAGTGTGTGTGTGTGTGTATGTG